>NW_028288718.1:0-179969 GCF_059628265.1 Tinamus guttatus | reverse complement strand
ATAGGAATGACAATATCTTCAATTTGCCACATCCTATCAATATTCAGAGGGAACAAGAATCCCTTAACTATCAAAGCTATGACAAGTTGAAATGAGGGAAATAAAAACACACTGCAGATCTCTTCAGTGAGAGCAAGCGAGCAAAGTTTCAAAGCTGAAAAGTGAAAGCACATTCTTTAAATTTAAACCAAAAATCACATGAAAGTTTTTTTTTAAAATCAAAAAAAAAGAAAGAGAGAAACCAAATTCATCTCTGGGAAACAATCTTAGGGAAATTATTCCAGGGAAGATTTGTTCACTGTACATACAGCATTATATGTCACATGGTCTAATTATAGGAATGAAAGCATCATAGGAATTAGATGGTCTTTTCAAGCCTGTAAGGAGTATGAACAAAGAATATAATTACACATTGAGCCTGTTGATTAACCAATTACTTGTTAAAGCACATTTAGACTTTAAATTAATTTGGTTCTGAATTCTGGGGATTTGGGGGCTAAGATAAACAGTGTTTGAAGATTAATTATCCTTGTCTAAGATGAAGAAACTCATTTCAATTTTGTTAGCATGTCGAAAGGCTCTGGCTGTTGCATGGGAAAGGGTAGACTGCAAATCTCAGCAGTATTGAACTGAATGATTAAAGTGAATTCTGAGACTTCTAATCACTCTAATCCTCACAGAGAGTGGCAATATTACACATTGCATTTTGCCCGTCCAAATTAATATTTTAATGAAAAAAAGACGAACATTTACCTAAAGGAGAAAGTGCACCATCTCCAAAGGACCAAGAGAATTCCAGCCAAGGAGTTACAAACTCACTAGTGAAGAAACACTAGAGCACAGCTCTTCATGTGTCTCTGACCAAAAAATAACAATAGGGAAAAATGCTGTTGTGATTTCTGCCATTTTTCTGCATAGTACCAGTACCACCTGAACTGAACTTTGTGGTAGCGGCAACATGACATTTTACTTCTCTGTCAGAAGTTGGATATGGCCCCAGGAAGGCACTTGGGGATGGAAAGATTTCACAAGCTGTTGGGTCTCCTGGACAGGTTTCCTGGTCAGCGTGCTTTAGGAAGGTCCTCAGCGGCCCCTCACGCATGGGGAGCATACGCAGTGTGTGTCAGTGTGTGCCATGGACCAGCACAACCTGCTCCCGAGCCACAGCGAGGCCAACCCACACTGGCATCCCCAGGAAATGGCCCTGACTCACCTTAGTCAGGGCTGACCAACCAGCTCCATGGCAGGAGGATGGTGGAGGATGAGGCTTGCCATAGCAGGAGGCAGCACCAGCCCTAATCTGAACCCTAGTTTCCTTTCCAGGCTGGCCAAGTGATCAGCGACTTCCCAGAATACCTGTCCCAAAGCCCAAAGCAGAGTGCACTTACATCACTGTCTGTTGAGCACCAGCTCTCTACCAGGCTATCAAATACCAGCAGAGGGAAGGGTTAGTTTGTTCGAACTGCCCTTCAATCCAGTAAGGCCATTTTACATACTCTTCAGACAGCCTGTTTCCAGTGGAGTCTGTGTAAGACACTGTAGTTTTCAAGGGCAAGCAGAATGAACAAAGTATTTTGTTGACCCCAGCCATGAGTCTGGAATCATTTTGCTAGGAGCTGTGAAGAAAGAGGCAGTCCACGCAGAGGATAACCTGTATTGAGAGCTTCCCTGAGCAGGCCAAATCCAACACTTCATGTCATCTCCTCAGCCTGAGCTACATCTGGCTTGAGGTGTGCTTTCAGGTGGGGTCTTGGCTGCCCAGGAGCTGTCCCAGTTGCAGGCTGCCCTCAACTGTGCAAGCTGAGTGGCCCAACGGTACTCAGAAACGTCCTGATGCAATGACAGTCAGGAGGTCATTCCCAGGCTTTAATGCTCAGCCCTCTCCATCAGGAGACCAGTGCTGTTAATGGCTCTGCTGAGTCACAGAAGGCAAATGTAGCATAAACAATCAATAAGGCAGGTCCAGTGGGTTATCTGGAGCCAGTGGAGCAAAGGAAATCTGTTAGAAACTGTAAGACTTCAGGGAACAAGGCAAAAAGCATCACCCATGCCACCAAATAACATTCCCTTCGTGTCTCATTGCTTTCAGCTCAAATCCAGCCTGACTTAGGTGTTTCCATCCCATGGACGGCTATGGGGCACCAAAAGCTGCCCCAAGGAAGGAGGCCCCAGCTGTGAGCCCCAGCGATGGCCAACTCGTCAGTGTAGCATTGTGCGGAATTGTGGAATCTTATGTTATATTTTAATGAGGGGTGACAATTATATTCTTAGCCAAAATTATTAATTGCTACAATATGGCCTTTTTTTATTATTCTAACTCAGTCTGGCCAGGCTAGGAGTCCAGTCTTTGAGTAACCCCATTTTGCTGGATGCAAGACAAACACGCAGCTAGAATTTTCCTCCTTACTGCACTGGCAGTCCTAATTCCAGGCTACGGGGCAATACACTAAGTATCTGCTGGTTCCAGGTTTGAGATGGGGCTGCCTTTTGGTGATGGGGATTTGGGGGACACACAGAGTAGTCTATGGGTTTCAGGTGAAATGTAAAATGTGAAACTGAGCTGCACGATGAAGAGAAATGTGTCTTTGTGCATGAGAACATCTTCAAAAACAGGACTCCAGAAAACCGCAGTTGCATGCACTGCATGCACTGCAGCAGCCTGATATTTAACAATTTGTTACAACAAAGATTGTAGGAACAACACATCTGACATCTAAGCATCTCCTAAATCCAGGAAATTCAGCCCTTTTAAAGAAAACATATCAGTGTGAGCCCCAGACCTCTGTCATCACTGAACTTTTTGCAAATAATTTTGAAAAGCATCAAAGCCATCTTTCCTCTACTCCTTCCTTTCCTCTCTGAGTCATGCTTTCACATTCCCTCCAGTGCTTGCTGCATGCTCACTCCCGTACCATTCAGCCAAAGGAAGGTAACATTCTTCCCTGTCACCCATCCGCGAGCAGTGAGACCACGAGCAACGGCTTCCCACAGGCAAGCGACCAATCTCCTCACACCTGTCCCACAGCAAAGACTTAATTTCCCCCTTTCCTCTTCTGATTTTGAACCACCTGGAAAATCTCCTCCACCATTTATCTCCCATCCTCTGCCCATTTTCCAGTGGCACCAGAAGAAACAGGGCTGGATGTGGTACTTTCCACCAGTAGCTATGTGCTCGCAAGGACAAGCAAAAGGGACAGCCGCCTTTTTTTCCAGGGGGACACGCTCTTAGGTCCCTGTCCCATTCACCAGCTCTGACTTCCTGACTGGAGCCAGCCTGCCCCAACGCACCCAGCCCCAGCCCCAACCTGCCTCTGAGCGGTGGCTGCGACAGCTCAAACGGCAACAGGGACATAGCTAAGGCGCTGCTGTGCTCGGCACAGCTGGAGAGCCACGGGGAAGCCGTGCTCCAGCAGATCCTTGCCGAGCTGGCATGAGCAGCAGCTTGCGGCACAGCCACATCTGGGGAGATTTGCATGGATATGACCAAGTACCCCATGCTGTTCATCTGCACTCCCATTGCAGAGCACAGAACACAAAAGTATTGCCAGATTTTACACACACATATATATACACACAGATTTAGATAGTTGAAGCAACGTGTTTTCCACAGCCCTTACTTTCAGAAACAATGGCAATGTTTGGGATGAAATTTAAATAAAATAGCAGCTTGAGGCAGACACGCTTGGCAAAAGGAGAAGCAACTGGAAACAGACTCTTACAATGGAAAATATTGTGCAGGGCTTGTAACAGGAGGTGCCACCAGCTCTGCCTAAAGCTGTAAATTTCTCATTCCAGCCCCTGTATCTCACAGGAGTTTCACGAGAATGGAAATAAAATCCCTAATAGCCCCAGCAGGAAGAGCAGCATCACTGCTGTCCAAGTGCAGCTGCAGTCCTAGCAGTGCCCCAGCCACATAAATCCAGCTGGGTGCATTCAGCTCTGCTCCAGCCCCAAAGATCTCCTGCAGCCGAGGTCCCGCGGGCGCACGGGAGGGCTCGGGGTGTCGGAGCCTCTCGGCTGGACCCCCAGTGAGACCCAGGAGAACCGGCAGCCTGGGTGCCCCTGCGGCTCCATCAGCCTCTCTGCAGCCCCGGACCATGCTAGGCTGGTCGCACACTCCCGATTGTGTCGCACACGAGGCTTGTGCATCCCTTCCCTCCATCCTGACGATGCTTCCCCTCAGCATGAGGCTGCTGTCCCCCACGTGCCTCGGTCACAAACCCTTCCAGCATCGTGCACCACTCGCCAGATTAAGCTTTTCCTTGTCTGAGACGTTCTGCTGAAGCTATCCAGGCCATTTATTTGGTCTCGAAGCTGTCATGCCCTCAGGAGCCCCAGTCTGTGCCAGCAACTCAGAAGCATAAGTTTCTCTCTGGTGCTGTGAGTCTGGGTTGACGTGTCGTCTGTCTAAACTGCAGCTGTTTGCACTGCAGCGTCCTATGAGTTGAATAAGTTAAACTCCTGTGAGCACGCACAAGAAATGTGAAATAAAGATGGAGCTGTAGCTTGTTAAAGTGTCACTGTGGGACTGCGAACAGGTTTTGTTTTGTGAAATTAAAGGAGCGCCCAAAGGCATTTTGAGCTACTTCTGTCACCAAAACCTGCCCCCCAGCATTCCTGTCCTCCCGCGGCTGCTCTGCGCTCAGTACCGGTGCTGGTGCCTTCAGCATTGCCATCTGTAGCTGCAGTTGTGATTTATTTTTTTCTGCAGAGCGGGGAGCGGGTGAGTCACCCTGCGAAACACAAGAGGAGCGCGGGGCCAGGCACTGTGCTCAGATGTGCCCCAGCAAATCCAGGCTGTCTCTCCCGCCCCCGGGGAGCTCTCCCAGCACTCAGTCACCGCCGTATTGGAGGCCTGCAGCAAAATAGGTGACCAGTCCAGAGGCACCTGGCTCCAGCAACCCCAGGGCATGCAGGATATGCAGATGATGAATCATTCTTGCCTAAGCAGCAGGAAAGCAGAAGCCTCTGGAACAGAGATAGCAGCAAGGCAGGCATAGCGGTACTCTCATTTCCAGGGGCTCTGAGTGTAGTGGCTCAAAGCTCCTAAGGAGTGGAGTCCTCTGCAGGACTTTGCTGTGGAGAAGCAAAACAGGGAAAGGTGGGTGGTGTGTTGTAGCTCTTCTGTAGCAAGTTACACTAGAGTGGCATTCCAAAGCTAGCCAGGATATCCTGACCAACAGAAATCCCAAGGCTTCCATCACCCCCAGCGCCCTCCACACAACGAGGAGTGAAAGGAGAGGTAGGGACGGCCTGGCCCAGCACACTAGGAGATGTGCAGTCAAGGAAGCCATTGCTGCGAGGATATCTATGCTGTCATGTTCCTTCGTTTCTGCCTTGCTCTTAGGACCAAGCCACTGTCCACTCAGTCAGCAGATCTGTAGGTAGGAGAATCAGGCACAGGGTAGAGAATGGTCCAGACTTGTATCTTATGATCTTATGATCTATATGGAGTGAGACCGTAGTGACTTAGGCCACATGGCACAGGGAAATCAATGGCAGGCTTGGGCACAGCTAGCAAAAGGTAGTAGAGATTTCACCTTCCTAATCTTTGCACTGAAAGTATCTTGAAGCAGCTCTCAAGGTGCTTTTAAAATTTTGCTGGAAGATTTCCAGGAACAAAGACAACAGGAATTGCTTTCCTTCTCTTCTCAGTTGTGCAGATTATGAGCATAACACAGTGCTACATTGCCTCATAGAAGCAGATCTACATGGAGATTTAGGCACCAAGCTCAAGGACAAGTTGGATATACAACAAGAAAGAGCTTGACTCCCAAACTGCCCTGTGAGCCTGGCTTTTAGCTTTGAACATTCACGTTCCAATGTGATTTCATTTCCTTCAACCTTTTGTCTCTAGCAATATTATAAATAATGATTCATGGAAAAAAAGTCGCCAGTGCACCCAGCATTTGGGTAGTTCCCTCACATATATGCAGACATACCCCAGAGGAGATCAGCTGCAGCACAGGAGGATGAAATCCAGCCCTACTTATCTTAGCCATATGTGTGGTAGCCAGTGACAACTATATTAGCCAACACTCCTTAAAAATCCAGCCATATATGCCTGACATTGAGTGTCTGCCTCAGTGAAGACCACAGGCTATTTATTCAGTGTACAAACCAATATCCCTTGTAATTCCTTCCAAATTCACTGCCTTTAATGTCATGGAGACCTATTGCCTTTCTACTATGGGATAGCGTCAAATGGGAGAAGCTGATCAGTTGTTGCTGTTCCCTTCTTAATCTGGAGTAGCTGAGTCAAATGCTTCTCGAATTTTCTCCTTTCTCAGGTAGAGAAGGGTTTCTCTGGGCATAGCTTTTGCAGTTTCTTACCATATGGGACATTTCTTTTTCCCTAGTAGTTCCTGTACTTTTAAACTGAGATGAATCAAACCATGGGCAGTGAACCCATGGGTGAGTCAGATAGAGAAGCTGTCTCCTAGGTCTCATTATCCTTCCAAGAGGGGATGACAGATATCAACTTGTGCACGTGGGCAACCTTGGAGATGCACAAATGAAAAGTGCTAGAGGTTTGCTAAGCATTTGTATCAGAGAGAGTGGCAGCAAGAGCAAACACCTAGCTCTTGTCTGGGCCACACTGCAATGAGGCTGTGGGGGCACATCTGTGCAGCACAGGCACAGAAATGCTCCAGCTTTGGCACCAGGGGCAGCACAGTGATATTACTCTGCTCATCTTCCCAGGCTAACTTACTCAAAGTCAAGTCTAGACACCACAGTAGCACTGTACTGCACATGGTGGCATATATTTTCCATCATCTGTTAGCCCAACAGACATTACACTCTACCAAACAGCAGACAGAAGTGGGAAGTAAGCTCCTCCATCTCACTGTGCCATTGCTGTTGCAAGTCATAAACCCAAGGTACTTCTGCACAAGATGAGAGACTTTGCTTGGAAATATGTGAAATAACTGCTGAGATTAATCAGCTGCCCAAGGCAAAGGATTCAGTCATGGCTGTAGTATTGGGGTACCAGCACTAAAGCCATCTGCACAGGAATATACCAATGCAACAAGAAAGAGTGGATTATGTTTGTGCAATCGCTTTCCGTTGGCTGGAGCAGTAGCACTAGATGCAAGGATGTAGGGGTGTGTGAACAGGCCAGCAGTATGACCGGATACTCACAGCTCCTGGGCGATTCGGGCTGGTTTCTACTGTACAAGCACAGCCTCATCACTCATCACTGACACCCTCTGTGTTGGCTAGAAGGTGCACAACCCGTTGTACTCAGTTATTAATCATAGATATATTAATCATAGGTATAGGTTATTCATCATAGATATATATTGTACACCTTGGGTCATGCTTCTCTTTCTGGAACTCTTACCGGAATCTGCCCTGCATGGCTGACACTAGCGGGTATGTTGTTTTCTGCATGGATTCAGCACAACTGATGTCAGCAGGGCAATTTCATAGTGTGGCTGGGGCTGGCTGCCATGCGGCGCCTCCTTTGCCCGTGTGGCTACTGAGTTCAAGGCAGCTAGCACAAGGTGCGTAGTATCGATGTATGCGTAAAGGCGTAATAAAAAAAAAAAGTTTCATGGCAATTCTTAAAAGACAACATAGCTTACAAACGCTCCAATCCTCGTACAAAAATTAGTCTTCTGGCTTTGATTACTTAGCTCTGCAAGTCTTAGGGCTCCCGTTTTAGAATGGAGGTTAAATGACATGCCCCAGGAGTCACATACGGCAGAGGTGAGGCCAGATGAGAGATCTGGGTTCCTGTCTCAACGGCCCGCCAGCAGGACAGTGGGCCATACTGACACCATAATTATATATTCCCCTTTGGCCCCCACGGGTTTTTACTAGAGCAAGATAATTAAGCTCTCCTCCTGGCTATCCTCTTTTAATGAAATGGCGCATGTAACACAGCTTGGTATTTATTAACGATAATGAGTTTTTAAAACAATTTGAGGCAGCAACTCACCTTTCACTTGTGTGGTTGCGGTGCATGTCCGGCATTGCTCTCGGTTTAATGACGCCGTGCGTCGCGGGTCAGTCTCCTTCGGAAAGCTGCCTGCACCATAAAATACAGCAGCCTCCATTTGCAGTCGGGTCATTCTGAGGGAAAAGCAGGTCCAGGCTTGAACTAGCACAAGCAGATGTAAGTGTCCCCTCTGCTTGAGGTGCTGAAGGGGGTTTATTAATTTTTAGAACAAGGTCACAAGTTTACTTGCCTGCTGAATCTGAGTTAGCAACCCTGTATCTGTAGGCAAGTAAACACAAGCCTCCACTATCTGACACTCCCAATGCTTCTTAAGGGGGAGAAGAAAAAATGTAAACCTCGAGTTTGCAAGAGCCAACTGAGGTTACATATTAATATCTCGCCCCATTGCTCGGGCTGGGAGAGCTTGCTGAGTGCAGATCAGCTTTCTGACCAAGGGGATGGCGCAGCTGCCGCCCAAGGCCGAGTAGACTCTCTCTCTGTCTTTAAGAGGTTCTGGTTTCCCGTGTACCACTCTTGGAGTTAGTCTGCTCTTCAAGATGTGTCTGTGAGGCCTTCCCAGTTAACTGATGATGAAGGACGTAACAGAGTTTTTCTTCTCTGCTAGAACATTTTCCCCCTGGAGAGCTCTTCCTCTTGGCAGGCCTTGGAAAGTCCCCAGCTGGCAGCAGCATCCACGCAGGAGGACGTGCAGGCATCAGCCACAGTGCTGTGGCACTTGCAAGGTGGAGAGGAGCAGTCGCGCACAGAGCTTGCACTGGGCTGGGAGCGCTGCAGGGGCGCTGCCAAAACACCCTTTCCTCCCGTATTTGCCTGCTCCCTGGAGGGTGCAGAGCGCTGCCGTGCAAGCCCTGCCAGGTCCACGTGTCTCCCCGTGCTCCCCAACAGGGATGGAGCCCAGGAAACCTGAGGCAGAAACCCCTGACGTGCTCCAGCAGCAGCGCCCAGCTCGCCGGCCCGCGCAGGAGCAGCCCTACGCAGCAGGCATGTTCTGCTGCCCTGGCAGCATGTTCGCTAGTGAAGGAAAGAAAAAACATGGGGCTATAAACCGCACGGTGCCAGATACGGCTTACCTTAATCAGGAGGCAACTCCGATGGAGACCACGGAGTTGCACTGGCTGATACTCAAGCTCAGCTTAGCAAACACTGTTTGACTTTTCGACGAGACCTTAGTGAGTCTAATAAATCCCTGCATAACATCTTCATTAAGAGGGGTTTACTGTAACATACTATATACGCTTTATGCCTCACCTGCATAAACAGTCATGTTAACGCTATAAATTGCAGCATTTGTATTAATGCATTGCAGACACCTCAACCAAGGTGAAATGCTTAATGGCTTTCAGTAAGCACCAGAACTGTAGAAGGTAAGTGTGGAAGGAGGGAGAAGCTTCTTTAGAAGCTGACACAGACTGTATGAGGGCTGCAAAGCTTACAGAATTATTCTTTCAAAAAAATAAAAGATCTAAACCTCTGAAGTTTTGCATATTGCAGCATTAGTGCTAGGCTTCAAGGCTTTGCAGCGGAAATTGGCTCCATTTTTTGAGATGTGCATTACATCATAGGCTTCTTTTAGGGCATTATGTCATCCCTGCTGAGACGCATTATCTCGGCTTGGCCCAGCATTAGCGATTTTTGCGAGCCTACTGCAGTGTTCCCAAAGCACTGCTGGGAACCACAGATTGAAATCTGAAACGTTTATCTTTTACAAAGCAGAAAAAGAGGAAAGATGTTAACATCAGGCATCATTTACTTCCTTAACCCTCTCCTGACTCTGATTCTTACTGGAGCTCAGGTTTGATGTCTTTGAACATGCTGCACAAATGAGGTAACCTTTAAAAACTCACATTGGAGGGGGCATAATGCAGTGTTTCTTCCCACTCTCCGAGAAGTGCCCTTGCAGCTGCCTGAATAACACCTCCCCGGTCTTTACAAGATGTCAACATGAATCAGATTGTACCTACACACACTGACAAGCTATATTCCACAGACATGGTTGGAACATACATTAAGAATAAAAGGGGAAGGCAGTGAAAAGCTTTATGTGACTTGCCTCATATTAAAAATTTTATATAGAATTAAGCAACCTCGATTATTTTATTTTTCAGCACGCACAGAGATCACGCTCACACAGACAGATCCCTCACATCCTGATCTTTTTGAGGCCACAAAAACAGAATTCCAGGAGCCTTGTGTTAGAGAGCAGTTTTTGTGCAGGGAACTGAGCAGATATTATCTCTTCTGACTTCAACCATGAAATTAGAAGCCCATCTTGTCTCACTGCATCCAGGGCAGGGTTAGAAGCTGTGCTGTGCAGAGAACAGGCAGGTGCTCTCAGGATAAAGTAGGGATATTCCCCAAGCCCCAGAGAATCCCAACACCTCTCTCCACAAAACCCAATTGTCAAAAGGGGCCCTGAATGCTAGTGGGAAATAGAAAACATTCAGCCATGACTAAATTGCTATTCCCTCTCTTATTATAAACTGACTAACGCTATTCGTTGGAGGGCTTTTTTTTCTCTGCTCCATTTTTTACTCAGATTGTGTGTTTCAGTGACTTGTCACATTTTGGTGCTCCCTGCTACAGTTCCAGTGTGTTTTCTAGACAGATTGTAACGGCAGCTCTTTACATCATACAGGAATGATTAGCAGCATAACCAGAACTCAGGAAGGCAGGACATCATTTAATCCTGCCAGGGATCCCATCCCCATTTTGACTCAAAGCTTTTCCTTTTCCTCATTTCCTTTTGGACTGCAGAGCCTAAATTAACACTTGAAGCATTAGGAAGTAGAACAAGTGCCCAGACAATGCTGGGACCTGCTTTTCCCATCCCAGGCTCTATGCTTATAAGGTCATTCTCCGGTCCTAGCAATCTCTTTTCACAGAGAGAAGCTTTATCAGTTGGGGGCCAACAACTTCTAGTGCTTTATATGCCCAAAGCGATGAACACGGCAAGCCACCTTGTCATAGGCATGACAAGGTATTGCAGATAATTCCTCATTAGATGTAAAATTGCTACCCATAAGTGAGAAAATCCAGCCAGTTTTGCTAAAGAACTAGTCATGAAAGGAGAGTTCCAGATATTTTCAGGAAAACCTACTCACTGAGATTTTTGGCAGTTTCATTTCACCAAGAAAAGATGATGAAATGCTGTAATAATTCATGCAAGGCAAATGCACATGTCGTGACAAATGTGAGGGTCACCTCCCTCTTGAAGAAGCAGCAAAGAAACCCACAGATGGGTGGCATTGCAGACTGCTGAGCTTCCCAAAAGGTCAGGGAGTAATATTGTGTATAACATAGTGGGAGCCACTAGATTTGCAGAGATGAAATGCTGTTAGAGGCTGGTATTTTATGGGTCCTGCATGGTTCAGGATGAAAGGCCACAATTCACCAATACAGGAGAATATATTGGTCTGAGAGACCAACATTTCTGAAGGATGCTTTAGTTAAGGTACTCAGCAAAAGGCACTTAAAATTCAGAGCAAGTAAATACAAATACTTTTGCTCTGAACCCTGAGGACTAGTAAAACTGCAGTCACAGTGTTATAAAATCACAGGACCAATCTCTGCTCTTAATCAGTGTGGCATAAATCTGGATTATCTCCTCTGACTCTAGTGGGGCTACTTTAGATTTATGCAGGTTTAAACGAGAGCACAATTTGGCCAATGGCACCTAGTGATGGATTTAATACCAGAATGAGCTCATTAGGGGGGATGCATGCAAGCTTTGGGTTGAAGACCATGTCCTCTGAGCTGTGCAAAGTGCAGGACAACAGCCGGGTAAGCAGCTCTTTTCGGCTGGGGAGACGCCGAGGAGGGAAGCTGTTGTCTGGTGGATTCCCTTTAAACCACGGGGCTGCCCAAGCCCTTGCCCCTCTCCCCACCACCCTCCTGCCTCCTGCCCATCCTCCTGCCCTGCTGGGCACCCTGCCTGACACCATGATCCCCCTGCAGCTGGTGCCCACGCACCCTCATGACTCCCTAACCCTTCTCCAGACCAGTTGCCCAGGCTGCCAGGACATGCTCCTCCTCCACATGCTTCTGCATGCCTGCAGTGCGTGAAAGTCTAGCTGTGGCCTCAATTTGTCAGCGTGCCTCTAACTACTATGGGCACTAAGGACTAAGTGGGAGTCTGTTCCAGCAAGGAGCTGAAGGTTATGCACAAATGGAATAGTAATATCTCACTGTCAGAAAATTGTGGGCTCCATACCACGTGTGCTTCTTGGGAATATACCCTGTACAGATAATTCCCGTTAGTAGCAAAAAAGACAACGAGGCCAAAGGTGAGCAATACCAGCTCATGACGCAACTAGTGAAGTTCTTCACCTTAAACATTAATTTGCCTTTTGTGCTTTTCATACAGACATCCTCAGACATAATTTACAGTGGGATTCTTTTGATTTTAATTAACTTTAGATTCCTTTTTTTTTTCCCCAGAAGTGTGAAATTATGCCTAATTCCCCACTGCATGGCTCTGGTTTTACAAATGTGTAGCTCAAATGATTTTATTCTTCACTGAATTATGAGACTTTCTGGTGAATTTATGACAGGAGAAGATACCAGTCTGCTACAGCCCCTGTGACAAAGTCTTAATTCAAGGGGCCGCAGCTATAGCTTTAACATCAGGTTAAATGGGAAAAGACTCTTTTGAAGAGTGAGCAAATCTGTTACAGATTTTTGAAAGAACTGGGTCAAACATAATGGGTTTCCAAGGGAAAAAAAATGGAAAAGTACTTCCAAGTTTGAGACTTTTATATTTTCAACACTCAGGTTGTATTTTGGAAATACTGCACCATTTTCATCGAGTGTTGGAAAGCAAGAGTTTTCTGCTCCTTGTTTTAGAGCACCATTCTCCCCTTGCAGAGCAATCCAAGCGTCCCCTAACATGGGAAAAGGATGAAACTGAAACAGTTCTAGCAGGTTAGATAGTATTCTGCCACTAATCCAGCTGAAATTCTTCAAGTTTCTTATTATTTATTAGATATTTTCCTCCTGTTCTTGATTTTGGATTGTCTGTAGAATCATAAAGTCCATTTTTCATCCAACTGTACTGCTCAAGTCACAGGCAAACCAGCACAGATTCAGCACACCTACCTGCTCTGGGCTGAAGATACTGGGAGACAAGAAAAGCCCAAGCCCTTATTGCAGGCATCTCACTGCCATTCACTGCAGTGTCATAGTTTATCAGACCACAGGCACAGAACCCTTAAACCACCACTTTGGGCTTCCCATGCTGTCTCATGAGCACACCGCACCCAGCCATGCTCTGGGATCCTGAGGAACCAGCATGTCCATTAATCACCCATCTAGTCTTGGAGGTAATCAGAATTGTTCCTAACTACCAAACTTCTCTGATTTAGTGAATATATCTGTATTAAGTAATTCTTTAAAATATTGTCATATTTCCCACTAAAGCCTAGTTCCTAAACCCAGTGCTTTGTGGGTTCACCTATTTACTCCTTAACTTATTTTCCGAGAGTGCCATTGATCAAATAAATTCAGCTTCCATTTAGTGAGTCCCTTTCATTTCGGACAGCTGTGTCCTCGGCCAGGTTTACATTAGGCCTATCTTGGAAAATAGGCTCTCCTCTCTTCTACCTGAACATTCTGAAGATGGTAATTTTGAGAGGACTCCTTTTTGGTACAGTGTCTTGATTTGCAGGGAGGCTTTAGGCTGGCTGCATGTGAGCAAAATAGGAAAAGTTTTAAAAGCATGCCTGCAATGATCTGCCATTCATTTTATGGCCATGTAACTTAAAGGCTTCTTGCTTTCAGACCATTAATGAAAACTCACTGTGACTGAACTCTAATGCGGTCCAGACGGGGCCTTTAAACCACGATACAAGGGTCTGAGGTGAGATGCGGCAGCGGTGCTGCTCTTTGCCCAGTGTGATGTGAGTGTCTGGATGAGAATGTGCTGGCATCTCTACCGGCATCCGGGAGGTGAAAGCTGCTGCAATATTATATTTCAGAGTAGTAGACACATGGTCCATCTTGCATCAGCTTGCCCCGGGGACAAGGTGGGCAGGATGGCAGCCAGGGCACATTGCTGTTACACAGAGGGACAGCACATGGGAGCGAGTGATGAAAGGCCTATACTGCAAGGGCCTCACTTTTCATCAGAAACTCATCACAGACAGAAGCAGCTCTCTGTGGTCAGTGGCAAAATGCAGGAAATTTCACTCAGCCCAACCTAGATTACAGGGAGTTGCGAGGGGATGTTGTGTCATACCGTAAATAGATGCAAATAGGGACAGGCTCACATTTGAGAGAGAGAAGGGCAAGGGGCATCCATCCCTGTGATGTGTGGAAACAGCTACCAGAGCCCTGTCATATTTAGACCCCAGTGCCCCGGGTAAGCTGCAACCTAGGCAAGCAGCCAGTGCTTCATATGCAGAGTCCTTTTGGGGCAGCCGCGAAGGGGAGCGAAAAGGGGCACATGCCATGTTCCTTGCCTCGCACTTCCTCAGAAAGGGCACCAGGTTTGAACCGGCTGCACTACGTCTGCTTCCCCTGTCCCCATCCAAAGCACTGTCCCTCCCGGGCATCTTTGCCCTCACTCTGAGGGCACAGCTCTGGCTGCCCCAATCAGGAGGTCAAGCAACATGTGCACAGCTCCCTTCCAAACTCTCCCACAGTCCAAGAGGAGGCATGAGGACCTTCCCTTCCTTGCTTTGGCACTTCTTGAGAAGCAGAACCTCGGGGAATGTGTCTCAGATATGGTGCAGGAAGGAATGGCAAGGGCTGCTGCAGCATGGGGACATGGTTGATGGGAAGGAGTAACATCCCCAAGCCATCAAGCAAGGGTCATGATCTGGTTAGAAGAGCCAGTGCGAACAAGAGCCACCTGTGGCAGTGTGCAAATCATTCCCGAGGACACGGCAGTGGAGCTGGCAGCTCTCCTCCCAGCACACGGGGACCATGAAGCAGGCGTCCCACAAGGACTGAGAGGAGTGTTTTTCACCCCCTTGTGCCTTTGCCTCAGCTGGGTCATGTTGCCCAGGGGCTCGCTGTCAGAGGGGCAAGCTGTCAGGGTGGTGGGAGCTGAACTGACACAGTTATAAAAATGAACTCCTTGAGGTGAAAAGATCATTTTTCTCTCCTGCCATTTTCAACTACTTAGTTGCTTAATTATCTGTTACCAGAATGTCTCCCTACAAGCACCATCAATTTTACCCATTAGCAATTAGTGAGAACAGTTATTTTACTGAACTTTGTGCATTTGAATAAATAGATTAAAACCTGTCCTTCTGCATATGACTACAAGAGGCAGATTCCCAGCTACAGTAAGCTGACTTAGCATTACTCATATTAACATTTTACTTGTATATTTTAAAAAAGGAATTGAAAAGGATAAATCTTTTTTTTGTTATGAAGAATGACTTTATATCTGCCTATCTGAATGTTTTAGCAACCATATGCACTTTTGTCATGCAAATAATTTCAGCAGTGATCCAACGAACAAATAAATTTCTGCTTGATCTATATTCTTGCAATTAATATATGCATTTTTATGAACAGTAGCCCATAGAAATTGCTTAAAATATATCAGGCTAGAGTAACCTCTAAGGAAACCACCCTCACTTTACTGTGTGATCAAGTCTTCCAGCTCCAAAGTCTCAAAACAATTTTAAGAGAATTTATAATGAAGTTACATCACAAGCAATAATTTCACTTGGCCATTAAAACTTGCCAATGGAAAATTCATACCGAAATGTGATGTAGTAAAAGAGCCATTTTATCATATGTAGATAAAATACCCATCTCCAGAAGCTAAGCAGTCGCATCCTATCTTCCAAGACTTTGAGATAGAGCAAATCTAATGTTTGCTAGTTAGCTGTTCTTACATAAAAATAAAGACCAGGAAAGGACTAGGAAGAATGGCTGAGATGTATCTTAAAGAAAAGATTGATTCTTATAAGATGACTGAAAAAAGAGAAAGAAAATTAGAAGAGTCCCTTGCTCTGAGTTTTCCCTCATATTGCCAAAGTGGCCTTTATAATCATGTCTCCAAAAACTGATTTGCACTATTTGAAAACTATGCCAACATTGTGAAGACATGAATAGTATCTCTCATTAATTCATGAGGTTTCCTTTCCTAAGAGCCGCTCCCTTGTTACAGAAAGCAAGAAAGAGAAAGCAAGCAAGCAAGAAAACAAGTCCTTACAGCTGCACAGAGCTCCATGTGATTGTGATAAAAGCTAGGAATTAGGCAGACTGGCTGCATTCATCTGTATGTCTGTGATTACAGGGCAGCTCAGCCCATACAGAGAGGATAGAAACTCTCTGTGTGCATGTGGCGCAGTCCAAGTGCAGAAATGCGAGCTGAGCTATCAGGTATCTCATAGCTGGAGGTGTGAGTTAGCCTGAGACACCTTTGCCATTAGCTGACCCGGCTCATAATGTCTGGGCATCTGAACACAGCCTGAGCATGCCTGTGTCCCGTGGCAGGGTTAATCCCTGAGCTGCCAGGTGTCCTGGGGCCTGTTCGGCGGGTGCACTGGGGCCTGCACAGCGGCTTCCGCGCCTGGCAAAGGTGGCGTTTGTGCGAGTCCGACAGCAGCCCGGAGCCAGGGGCAGCCCGGGGAAGGGCTATGGGGAGGCTGGCGTTGGAGGCACCGCGGCAGGAGCTGGCCGGCCAGCCCAGCCCGCAGACGCCTGGAGAGGAGCACACAGGCTGAGCCCTCCTCTGGAAGTTTGATTCGGTCACCTCTACAAAGGACATTCACACTATTTATAGCTGCGCACTGGAGCATGGGGATATTTATTTATAAACTGTCCATGTCACTTTAACCCTTACCTCCTGGGGTCGGCCCTGCCAGGACACCCTCTCCTCAGCCCTGGCCCATAGCATTAGCACCAAAGCAGACAACTTTGGTGTTGTTTCTTCCCAAAATGGCTTCTGGAACTTACGATTCCTAATATGAATGCCCAAGAAAAGCTTTCACAGAAGTGATGGAAATCCCAGCAGCTGCTGTGGGCCTTGGGGCCTGGGAAAAACCACAGCAGCTCACAGGGATACCAGTCTCTGTGGTGAAGAGTCCTTCACCATCGTGAAGGGCTCAATTTTACATTTTCAGTTCACCGTTCTAGGTTTAACGATGGGTTAACCAATCACCCATGATGGAGATATACCTGATTTTGATCTAGCTGTTGTTAGTGCTTTTATACAGTATTTTTCTGCGTCCATTTGTTCAAAAGGCACTCATAAATACAGGTTTCCTGAGCTAGTTCTTTAAATAATTTTTCCCAGTTGTATCTATTCTGTCTACTATCATTAGTTTTTTTGGCTCTTCATATCTTGGCTGCTCTGGGAAAAAAATGTTTAATGCAAGAGCATAGCTGTCTGGTGCTTCCTCAGCTGTTCTCTCCTCCCAACTCATGGGAAGAAACCCTGCAAGGTGTTTTTGAACAAAATGTGCTTCACCAGCAGTGCCCAGAGTCGGGATCATTCAACAATGTTTCAAGGGCCTCCTTCTGCTGCCATGTAATAGGGACTCTCTTGCAGTGGAGCAAAGGAAAATCTCAGCACTAAATAATGCCTAACTGAAAGGAAGGGAAAGGTCAGAGGAAAAGAAATGGGGACTGTGCACCTGTGCTAAGGCGTACTTCAAAGTCTCCCTACGACAACTCCTTCACAGTGCACTGATGCCACAGCGACTTTTTCCCTTGTGCCAGAGGCAGCCAGGGACTAGGAAAGATGCTGTTGTTGCAGACCTCAGACCTGTCCCTGAGGGGTTCGTTGGTTTAAGACCCTGTGGAGACAGCCTGGAGGGATGGGTTTGTCTGAGATGTGTCCTTACAGGTAAGTGTTCCCCGATCCTTTTTCCCTGTTCACTCGGAAATGCCTTCCAACAGTGCTGATGATATGCCATTTTTGGGAGCATCATATTTCAACAGCTCTAAACTTAACAAATGAGTAAGGCACAAGCCATATGTTCAGAACAGATTTAGGTAAATTTGGGGAAAACCTGTTCCTCTGGGAATGTCCCTTTCCTCACTGTAAATACTGCCATGTGCCCAAAGTTAGACCGTATTCCTCTGAGTCTTGAAGATGCCTCTATTCTTCTGGGTAAGAGCGAAGGCTACAGCTACATCCTCAGGAAATGCAGCTCAGGTTGGTAAGGATGGTTTCACCAGACAGCGTTGACTCCAGCTGTAATTCAGCTGTGTGCTGCTGCAGCAGTACCTTGTCTATGACTCTTGCCCTCACCTACATACCTCTCCACAGGACAAGAGGTTCCTACACAGAGACAGAGGTGACACAGGGAAGGACATGCACCAGTTGGTGAGGCCAACCCATTTACTGTGTATGAATTACCAGCATCTGGCTTCACTGAGTCTGGCACAGCAAAGGTGAAAAAAGTAAAATCTACATCACACTCACTGACAGTTTCTCAGACACATCACTGACAGCTACTGAGAATCAGCCAAAAAGTGCAGAGTGGTGATTTATAAACGATTGTCAGAAGCAACATGATGAACTCCTTGAGGATAAGAGGACCTCCATCTCCACTTAGATCAGTTTATATTGATCCCCCTGATTGTCTGGGGGAGCAGCGGTTGAGCTCGCTGGCTTTCCGACATATGGAGAAGAAAGGAAACAAGTGAGTATTATTAGCTAGCTGGAGCATGCAAGTCTCAGTTTACACATGATCCTTTCTTGCTTGTTTATTCAGCTAAGTTAATTGGTGGTGGTAATTGCTTAATGATCAGGATGGTCAAGGAAGGACGGCAGCCTGGGAATACTTAATAAACAATACAGCTGATATCAATTAACTAATCTCCAAATCTTCGCTTCTGGACTGAATTCCAGAGGAAGATCAGAGAAGTAAAGTGAAATGGTAGAGTAAGCCTTTAATGCAAAATGTTCAAAGCAGCGAAGTGGTATCTGTGAAGTGAACGTACACATACGTGTAAAGCATGCACGTTACCACGTGTCCCACAATCTGCATCTGGGACTGCAGGCACCCGTGGACATGTCTGTAGAACAACTCTGTAAGACTACAGGCCACATTTTTAGAATTTCTTCTTGAAAATGAAAGGAGGGAATATCCGTAAGGTATTTTATTGTGGATTTATATTTGCAAACATCAGCAGTTGCAGCATTCTCCACATTTTATGTCTGATGAATTCTACTCATTATTTATCACCATGCTTTACAAACCCTACCTCTTAAAGGGACACAAGTGTTTTTTTCTTAGTTTGTGTTACTTAGCTACTGGTTGTTGAGTGGATTTATTTTAAAATCTATTCCAAACCACAACAATACAACATTTTGGGATTTATTTACTTTTTTCATGAATATACAACTCTGTTTACAGTGTGATTCTGTCCAATTTTGACGTCCACATTTCAAAAAAGATGCTGAAAATCTGATTATAGTAAAGACAGGATCTGTAAGAACAATTCCATACTGGTTAAAAAAAAAAAAAAAGAAAGAAAGAAAGAGAGAGGCTTCAGGAGTTTGATTTGCTTTGCTTAGCGTAGCAAAGAAACATTTGCTGAGACTCTTTAAGCAGTGAGAACACTGAGTCCTAGAGGCCCTTTTAAGCTCAAGGAGAAAGTCACAGGCAAAACTAGTGGGTGGAAATTTAAGAAGAAAATTCAAGTAAGGAATAAGTTACCATTTTTAAACAGTGGGGGTGGCAACTTTTGGACAAGCTATCAAAGAAAGTGATAGCTTATGCAAATTAAGAGCTTTTCCGCAGGTTTAGTTTTGTCCAGGAACATTAGAAGACCATATATATGACAAGCAGTGAATGACCTTCAGTGTAGAAGGGTCTACAGGAAATGGCCTTTCCTTGCTTCACCTTTTGTGATTGGCATGGCAAAGGTGAAACTGAGATGTGAAATTGAGTTCTGACCTACTACCCTGACACTTTCTTGTTCTGACTGCAAAGCCCTGGGAAAATTCACTTGGTAACACCTCTGATACATGGAAAATCATCAGGTTTTGCACCAAAAATTAAGGGACATAATTTTGCAAAGGTCACATACTAATCTCTGAATGCCACAGGCAGCCTTATGCTGCTCGTCTTACTTATTATAAGAAATTAATAAAGCCATTACCTCACCAAGCCTTCTCTGGACAGATGGTTATCTTGCTAAATAGATGGCTTGACACTAGATGTACTTCATGCTGAGGCAGGAGTCCAGAACACTCTCGATGTCTCCTGGAAGCCACTGTGACCACTTTGCCTCCCTTCTAGGAACAGCAGGCCTTTTCTGTTCAGACGGGTAGTGACGGAAAAGATTGTCTAATAGAAGCTGGCCGCTTGGTTCCTGAATAACACGGACATTAGCTACTTCTGCAGCAGAAATTAGAAGCTAACACACTGAATCAGGACCACCAAGAGGAGATGCTCTTTGTTTTTATAGTACTTCAGGCAAATACAGCCTGTAACTATTTTCTGATGCTGCTCCTTAGGATTGTTATTTTTAGTCTATGTAATTTCTCTCCAACTCCTGATTTTTGGCAATGCAAAGCAGTGGCTAGGCCAGGAGTTAATGATTATGAGATATGCATTTATCTCACTTGGTGCCATGTTGGCTTGTTCTACTTTCAAATATTATTTGCTCTTATAAATACTGTTTTTCTGCCAAAGCTGAAGACAAATTACTATTCTTTTTCCAAGAAAGAAAGAACTGTGACTTGATTCCAATTAGCAATGTTGGTTTTAAGCATAATCTTTGTCTTCCTCCCTTATTTTACTCCCATTTATCACTTTTGCTTACTTGTCATCTGTTACTCTGTATTCTTCCAACTCTCATATCTATACTTGCTATAAAAATGTCTTGAGCAAAAAGTGTATTTGCAGGCTCTTGTCTGAAAAGACAGTGGTCCAAGAGGGTATACTAATTCTCTAGCATGTTTATGCACATTCAAGAACTGTCTCACTTACAAATATTTACCAAGTAGCTTTCTCCTGCTCTGTTGCTGGCATTCCCTTTGAGTTTGTCCTTACCTTTCATTTTTTGTTCTGCGTGATGGTGCCTCAGGTTACTGTCAGGCAGCCAGAGCTGCTTATTGCTTCATGAGTGTTTTGCCTTTTGCTGTGCAACTGAAGATGGCAACAGTGTGAAGGACCAAAAAAGAACAATAACCTATGCTTATTTTGTTGTTTTGCTAGGAATGGTTCCGTGATGTCTTTGCTTTCCTGTGTAACTAGGTTGATTCAGGCATCAAAATGGAAGGTATTTTCCTCTATGCAAAATATTCCAGTTTACCAGAATTTTTTTCTCTGGAGTAGATGGCCGCAGAGATATTGGCCACTGTCATATAGGGCACATACAAAAAGAAGCAATGAGCAGACAGCCATATCCCTCCTGTGCTTATTATTTCATATCTGTCCGAAAACTGGAACATGAGTAGAAATTCAAATGTTGAGACAACTGAGTTTTTCAATCCTTTAATTTACTGAATATTCAGTAAGAAATGTAAAACACAGGGGGGTACCCCGAACTATGAATATATTACCCTGTGCTTTCAAGGAGAAATCAAACAAAAAGTTGGCCTGAGCATCCTCATTCTGAGGCTTTGCTGACCAGTGCTTTCCAGACCTGAGGTCTGCCTCTGCGTGGGTCCAGCAAGAGAAAGGTGTTAGTCCACAGCTTACATTTTTCTCTTCTTTCTTCAATCTACTGTTAGCATGATTTTAATTCTGGGTTCCAGACTACTCTTGTTTTTAATGACTCTTCCACCAAACTAATCAAGAGAGTTCCAAAATTAGAAGATATATTTCTTTACAAGTAATATTAACCTTTGGTTGATTAGTACTTCTCTATTTCAATGTATTTAGAAGACATTAACTGATTAAGATAACTGTCACTCCTGTGAGTCTCACTTTTTATTTCTCCCTCGGTACTTAACATTTCCTGCAGACTGAACGGAACAGTAGTAATGCTTTCAGGTTTTTAATAGGAAATGATTGTCTCACAGGCTGATTCACCCTACCAACCCTAAATAAATTTTGGCTACAAATTCTTTGCCATGTTTTTTCTCTTCAGTCATGAGATAACATGAAGGAAAAGTCTGCTAATGACTTACTTCATCATGCATTTATCATCTCGGTACCTACAAATAGATAAAAAAGCTACAGACTTAAATTAACCGGTATGATTCATAAAAGGGCATTCCCCGAAAAATTAAGTAGTTGTTTAGCTACACATGAATCCATGAATCCATGTTTATATCTTTCCAAAACTGGACTATAAATTGAATGTGATTTGAGTTTTGCAGTAAGAAGGATTCAGAAGGAAAAATAAATAGTAACATTTCTAGCAATGAATGCCAAACATTCAGAAGACACAGTAGGTAAGATCTTTTTATCGAGAGAGATTATCTGCTAAATATCATGACCTAAAAATCATTTTTTCCTTTTTTGATTTTCTCTGGAAAAATAGCAGTAGAGCCCAGGAAATAATCTGAAGTTCCTTGCACATTTGATATAAAACCTGCTTTAGCCAGTTTTCTGCCTTGAGGCGTATAATCAGGACTAAAAAATACACCATAAAATCTCAGGGAGAATATCAGAAATAATCACATCTCACTGCTATTTATATCTACTTTTTCAGTTCCTCTTGTTCGTATTGCTGTGGTGATGTCTAAAATAGGAAAATCAGTTGGATGGAAATGTTACAGCTTATTCCCACTCCTAAGGAATGAATAAAACCTCCTGAGCAGTCAGAATCTTGCCAGCGGTACCTGGAGCCGTGTGAGTGCACACTGCCCTCCTTTTTTTTGAATAAACTTTGGCATGAATCAAGATTTTGAAGGCTTTCTTAAATCCCTGCAAAGGCATAGCTCGGAGAGTGGCGAAAGGAAAAATTGCCTGTGATGACAAAGTGCATTTCACAAGCGTGCAGTTTTCTGCCTTTGGCACTGTGCATGCTTGTGTGTGTGCCGGGGCGCTCATCGCTCGCTTTGCAGTCTCTCAGCTGCTAGTGTGTGATGAAAAAAATGTTTGAACAGAAAGAGCGCGATCCAGTCCTCCCAAGCTACTGGCCCACCAAATTTAAGATGCCCAACGATGCCGATGTCTGCAAGAGAATACCCTGCTCTACACAACAAATGGACCTGGGCTTTTGAAGTCTTCCAGATCCAGCAGGTTTGCTCAAGTGTGCACCAGCACCTCTGCCCACACTATGGACTGACACCCAAGCAAGGCTGCTTCACTCAAAGCATAACCATATAACATAAGCATGAGGTGGATACCAAAGCCAGACCCCTAGGATAAGCCAGATGGAGAGGAGTTCAAGACTCATGTCCACCTTTCCAGCAAGCAGATGTGGCCGAGTCCTGCTGAGCTCACTGGCAGTCTCCATGCTGGGTAGCAGCGAGCAGCACTTCGCTCACCAGCACCACTCGGTGTGGCTTTCCAAGAGCACTTAGGGAAGGAGAGCGCAGCCCCTTCATGCAGAGTGACTCCACAGGCATCCAGGAGCAGTTAGGGTGCAGGGCCTGCTCAGGACTGTCCCCCAAGGACTGGAGGAGCAGAGAGCCAGCTCGGATGTGTTAATTCCAGCCTCGTAGGAAGGCATGTTCATGTAGAAGTGATACTGTACCAAAGGCCCACACAGCATCATCTATTCCAAATCGTCCCCAGCGCTTCTCCACAACACACACACATGCTAAGAAGCTTTCTAGGTAGGTGCTGTTGCCACTCATCTTTTTTAAAAAGCGTCTCGCCGTGTCATACGATCCCTGCCGTTCCTCAGGGGAAGATGCGCTGTGACATCTGCCAGCGCGTCCAGCGCGGGCACAGCCACAGCAGCCAGTGACACCACCCGCGAGCCCAGAGCTAGCAGGGGACCAGACACTTTCCTCCGTGAGCGCTGCTCTCCTCCTTGTGCAGCGTCTCACGCGTGGGGACAGGCTGCGGTGCTGTGAGCAGGCAACGCGCATGGTCATGGCGGCCATGCAGCAGGTGGCCCGGCCTGGCTGTGGGGCTCAGCACTGAGAGGAAGCTCCGTATCCTCAGGAAAGTAGGGTGGGCAAGGGGGACATGAGGCAGAGCCAGGAGGTTCCCAGGATGTCATGGATCAAACACTTGTCTAGTGACAAGCTGTCTGAGCAACACAGGTCATCTGGCAGCAAATGGAGTCTGGCATATATGGTGCAGAAGCAAAGCGATCAAGAAGCTCTGAAAATCCAAAATGAACCCTAAAAAAAATCACATCTGAAAACAACTCAGATTTTTTTAAAAAATGGAGAAAACAATATCATGCTACAAGAAGCAAAAAGAATGGCAAACATATCTCTACTTTTAAAATAAACTTGGGCCGCTTCTGAAATTTCTTTCCATTTCTCAGACCCAGAAGTGAACTGAAGGAAAAACAGGCAAACTCTGAAAGAACATATATTTTTAAAGAAATTGTTTGTCTATGTGCTAGAACACTACAGAATTAAATAACTAAATACTGTGTGTTAACCAAAAAAGGAAATGACAAAAGAACCAAAGCTATTTTTGGTGGGAACTAAATAAGTAAACAACAATAACGACAGAGACCTGTAATACCAAGAATAGTGATTATTGTGTTTTAACTTCTGACCTCCATTATGAAAGAAGCTCTGTTTCCTAACTGCTTCATAGTTCTACCTGCCAGAAATAGATGACAGATGAAACTGTAACCATCATGCCATCATCTGGGAAGGATTATTAGCACTACTCTGCAAAAACACAAAGGTAAAAGAAATACTGAAAATCAGTTTACGAAATAGGCATAATTATTTTGTACACTCCTCAGCACTTAGATATTTTCCCTTTAAGCTGAACAGTTTCCCTAAGCTCTGTGCAAGCCATAACATCCCTTGCCTATTGGCTTAGCAAGAAAAACTCTCCCCTCTGCTTTACTTTCCTGCACTCATTCCCATATGTGACTAAAATCGCCAGGAATTACTCATGGTGAATACAGACCATGAACTTGTTTTCCCATGTAGCATGGAGTGGAGACATGTTTCCATCTGGTCAGTTCACAGCTTCATTCTAGCAGTTTGGGGTTTGAAATTCTCTGCTTCCAACACAGAAGAAATGTTGGGCTTCTATCCCACTTCAGCACTGGTTCTGAGACTGCTCCTTCCAGTGCCAGCATCCTCTGTCTAATGCAGCCTCCCCACATTTTTCTGTTTCTCTTTCAGACAACATGAAAATCTGCAAGCAAAACTTTGTGAAGTCCCTTGTGTGCAGTGGTTCACCTTGGCAAACACATCCTGTTCTGTGCATAGGTAACACAGTCTGCCTTCAGAGTCTCAATATTTCTTTCAGGAAAATTCTTCACCATTACATTTATTTTTTATTGTCTTCCTTAAAAAGAATTCATCTGCTTTAGAGGTACCATCATCTGAGGTTTTCTTCAGACTCCTAATTTACATGTCTGGTGTGGAGGCAAAGAGGTTAAAATCTCTTCATTTTTGAGCCAATACTACATTTGACTTACTTGAAAAGACTCAAAGCTTGGCCCCTTCCAAGGATTAGGCCAAATACTACCTGCGACAGTACTGTGGAGCTGTATTGGCTGGAGCTAAACTGTGGGGATGTGTAAAGACTGGTATTCGTCCTAGCCATTTGGCTTGCGTAACCCAAGTCCCCTGTGTGTTGTTTTCAAGCTGTGCATGCAAAATGCATGTTTCAAAAGCATTGGGGATTCTCCAAGGATTTGCCTAAGTGGCTAAAGCTCATTCAGATCAGGCCCCTAGTTGACCATGAAGTCCAAACTGAATGTATCTAAGTAAAGGTACAGGATATCTGCATTGCGGGCCTACACCACATTACCTCTGTTCCAGTAGAAGACAACTCCCTGTCCTCCCAACCAACAGTGAAGAGGGTCATCAACACAGCAGACAGGATGTAAGGGTTTTGGGTATGGGAGAGTCGGAGTTCAAGCAGGCCAAGACAGGATGCACACGCCAGGCTGTAGGAGGAGTACTCAGAGTGGAAGAGCTGGGAAGGCGACCGTACACTTGTAATGATGTGCAGAGAGCATAAGCCACAGAGAAGTAAGACTGAACAGCAAAAACAGAAACCCTCCTCTGCTTCCCAGACATCAGCCAGGGAGGCAGCCCAGGCTAGGAAGTCTGCAGAGATTACTCCTCCCCACGTGGAGAATATTTCTGGGTCCTAGGCCTTGCTGAGGCAAGGGAGCAGATGATTGAAGCTCCTGCCAAAATGAGCAGCAGCTGGGAGGCTCCCAGAGAGGAGGCCACAGCAGTGTGGAACTCCAGTGCATTTTAATACAGAGTCCAGGGACTGGCTGTAATGTCATAAATGGTCTGGACAAACTGACACAACTCCCTCACCACTGCTCTGTACCACCCTAAACCAGGCTCTCTCATAGTTCCATTGCTTTCAATATTGCAAGTGTTTCCACATGATATCAGGTCTTTAAAAATGCATGAAAGAAAGAAAAAGGGCTGAGGCAACACTCACCAGACATCAAATTTCCAGCAAAACTTTTCTGTTTCCAAAATTATTCTCCAATGTGCTTCAAATTGCCTTTAGTGATCCCTCGTTCCTTAACAACCTGTAACACTCATATGATGGATTGCAGATTAATTAGATTTTTATCTAAATGTAAGCACACTTCCATATTAACCACTATGCTTCTGCTGCCAACACCCAGTTCCTTTCTCAGCACCAATCATCTGGAAAATATGAAAAATGAATCCTTCTCATGTCATGCTTTAAGTTGATAACGGGTTCAGTCTGATCAGCTTTAACACATTAGGATTACTGTCCTGGTCATCCTAGCCTTGGGTTTTTAACATCTCCCTGTCAAGATTATCTTTTTTTCCTTTTTCCTGATTATTTTATATTGATATATACCTTAACTGCCTAATATTTTTTTATTTCAAAAGAAGGGCCAAGAATTACTGCATCTTCATTTAGTGTCTACTCTCCATTTTGGTCTCTTAACATGCTGATTCCCTTCTGCCATTTTTCCACTAGAAGAAATCATATTACAATTGTTTCCATTACAGTTTAAGGAAGGGCTTGTGGTAATGGTGTGGTGCTCACATGTGTACTCCAGGCAATACAGGAAGGATTATATGCATGATATATGTTCTTACACAAATGTGTTTTTAATCCAATTTCACCTCATATGTGTGTAAATTTAAACCCAACCACACCACTATTAGGCTGTTCACAGCAAACCTGCTTAAAACATAAGTGCTAGGTCAGGTTCTTAGCTGATCTAAATCATCATCATCCTGGTGCCTGCCATCTTTTTCCATCATTCTTGTACTATGAATCTTAAGAGGAGGAAATTTAGGAAAGGCCTACTCATTCCAGAAGCCCTATATTTGTTTCTTCTTTCATGCCCTTTCCATAGGGGTTCTCATCCCTCACCAAACAAATTCCTGTTTTGTCTACAGGCTGAATTGTTTCAAGACAAGGTGAAATTAAAGGAGAGGTGGGTACTTAGTGTGAACATCCACCTGCAGCACGGTGTTTACTGCATATTAGCGTTAGCAACAAAGACAAATTTCAGTGAAGGATAACTTCTTTTTTTTTTTTCTGAACTCAATGTATTTCCTTAAGAGAAGATTCATAGTTTTAATGGTGACCTTGATTACCCATGGAACAATTTATCAAAGATTTCTGTAGGTTCTTTATTGCTTGAAGTCTTTAAAACAAGACAAAACAAAGTCTTATCAAAGTCATGCTCTAACCAAGCATAAGCTGCTTAATGAGAAGAGGTTTTGTAGAAATCTACATTGGATGTCAGTGAGAGTTCTGACCTGAAAGTCAGTGATGGTCCCATATAAGTTCAGATTTATGAACCTATCCGGCAAAATGTCCCGAACTGGACTAAGTGCAATTAAAGTTTTAGACCAGCCAGGAGAGTGAGTTCAATAGGTCCAAATCCAAGATACAGTAAAGATCTGCAGAAAGGATCTCTTTGACATCAGAGTTTTGCGTGAGGTCATTAGAGGCTGCATACAGTGCAGATAACACGTAGGGACCCAGCTTATCACTTATAGCAAGTATTAGGTGACACTGCCCTCAGACGGTCAAGACAGAGTAGGTAAACTCTTCCTAATTCTTAAAATAAACTTTCAGTCAAGTCTTAACAACTAGCTAAATACATTTCAAGCACTGTAGATAAATTTCTCCATCTCACTGGGCTATTGAGGAAAACTAGTCCAAAGTCCCCAGTAACCTGGACTAAAAAGACTCTAGATTATGAACCCTGTGGACTTGCAACAGTGGTCAAGGTGGAAAATTGAAGGAGGGGCAGCTCAAATGCTTTTCCAGCTTCTTTCCATCTCTGCTGAATTCAAACTAGCAGAGAGAACAATAAGCACTGCAGAATCAGACCCTCAGCTGAAAAGCAAGAACAGAAAGGGAATTAAAAGGAAAAATCCTCCTCCACATAAAACCTTTGTACCATAGCTAAATTTGTCTAGAAAGTTAACATTAGAGAAATTAAATGGGCACTAAGAAGTCCTCCATTAGTTGGGAGAATATTATATTAACATCAGATGTAAAATACAATTAGATTTTTATAGCATCTTTTATGCTAAAGGTATCAAAGTGCTCTGCACAGTTTGGTACTGGGAATGCAGTAATGGGTTATCACCAAGGCTTGGAGAGAGAATGGAAAGCAGCCTGGGGCTCTGGGCAAAAACAGGGCTACAGAAGCACATCTAGGCTCCTTCTGTGGGCATTGATATTTAGGAGGGTGCTACAGAATCTGTGTATTTATGTCATCTCAAAGACGGGGAGGCAGCGAGTCGGACCCAGGACCGGGCTGTTCTCCTCAGCAGCACCCATGTCAGTGCCCAGCAAGGCACATTTCTCAGGCAGTATTGCTGCTGCGTTTGGGCCAGACACGGCACATGCCCTGCATAGTCCATGGAGAGGCCAGACTGCGATTTGGCTGACCTGTTTTCAGCATGTGCTCAGGGATGGGGTGAACCACATGCCCAGAGCATGTTCACCTCTTCTGCCCGTGCATGATCCCCGCCAAGAAGCTCACACGCAGGCATCTGCACTAGGGAGGCCACAGCCTGGGAAACTGCTGACACATGAGGAATTGCCAACTCCCTTGACTCTACTGAGAAGAATCTGAGTTTGGAAGAAAAGTGATATCCTATAAAATGGGTGCCAGAAACTTTGCTCTGCCATTTTCCTTTCCTTACTGGCAAAGTGGCCTGTTGTCCCTTACTATCTTCCAGCTTGTCCAGGCTAAACCAGAAAGACGTTACAGCCCAATCAACTAAATTTCCTTGGAAAGTTTTAATATCAGACCAAAGGAGAACCAAGTCCTGCAATCCTCTTTGTGTATCTTCTGAGAAAACAAGTAAATAAAATCACATCTCCTGGCTAAGAGATAAATGCTGGTTGCTCTTTGAAAACATGGCTGATGGCAGGAAAACGTGCCCCTTTCAAATGCTCTCTATAAGGTCATTCCTATAATCAAAACAAAACTAATCCTTTTGCTCTAGATAACAGACTTAGCTAGCCACCGATTTTACTACTTTGGAAAAAAGTTCTTTGAATTCGAAAGATGAAAAGTGCCAGAGATTTTGAAATGCTTGAAAAGCATTGAGCAGAAAGTGCCTGGGGAAGCAGGGGGTAAAAAAGCTTATTTTCTTAAAAAAAAAAAAAAAAAAAAAAAGAGGAATTCAGCTTTTGAAGAAACAAGGGTACTTTTCCATTAGACATACATCTTCACCTGTTGTACACTGGCCTCTCACTCAGAGATGGAGCCAGCCTCTGACCTCCCTTGTGCTGAGCAGCGGCCTGTGCTGCCTGCAGTGGGACAGGATGGTGGAACTGAAGAAATTCAGCTTTATGAGACCCTCCTAACTCTCCCAGCAATTGCAACGTTAGTCAGATTCCCACATGCAGGGGGGTTGGACTAGATGACCTCTAGAGGTCCCTTCCAACCTTAAGCATTCCATGATTCTATGATTCTATGCTTTTGCACAAGAGATTTTCACCTCGTTTAGCTGATCAAGAAGTATACAGAACAAACTCAGCCTTCTCATTTAAAAGAAAAAAATGGGTGACTAAACTAAATAAGGGACTCCTTGTAACTCCAGCTCTGGCTTCCTCTGTCGCATGTCAGCTCCCCGAAATGCAAAATTCAAGTCTGAAGCATTTGAATGCAGATTTAACACAAAAAAATATATGCACCAAAGGTTGCAAATAATAGTCTTGATAAATCTGTTCTCCAGCATCTCTGTGAAATAGGGATAATAGCCTCTCTTTCACAGTAGGGTTCTGGCAATGAAATAATAAATTGAATTCCAAAGCACTTGAAACCCTGGACAATTAAGAAAGGAATTGTCCCTGGCGGAAATTCAGTCCTTCTCCTTCAGGTTCACTGAGGCAGCTCTGCCCCACTTTCTCCCTGCCACACACATTTACACCACCACATGCACCGTTACCATTTCAGTACTGTTTTGCTTCCCAAGCCCACCCCACGGCAGCCAGGCTGGCACGGCCCTGGCCAGGTGCTTAGCAGCGAGGGGAACACAGTTTAGCAGAAACAGCAGTGCCAGAGCCCTGGGTCAGTGGTATGAAGGATGTCTCTGCCATGATCATGGCTCCTGAGAGCAGGCCTGCAGCAGCTTGCATCCTTGGGCTTTTCCAGGAGCAGCTGCCTTCCGCAGCCCTATAAGTAAGCCTTCCCTCCACAGTTTGTGTAGCAAGAGGCTGGAGGCACTCTGAGCAGCCCTTCTGCTAAGTCATCAAATAAAGGCCAATGCTCTATTGCTGCCTTCTCAGTCTTTGTATTGGAAAAAAATCTGTGTTGAAGCAAATTTGTCACGGCCTCTGCTGCAGCGCACTACGGGAGCGAGACACTGAACCAGGCAAGGCACCCAGTCTGCAGTCCTGGGAGACACTCAGTATCCATATCCAACATCTCTCCTGACTGTAGGAATTCCTCCTGCCAGAAGATAACGGAGAAAATGATACACTACACATGGTAGCTCGCTTTTTTTCCAAGGTAACATAGTATACCTCTGGACAGGTTTACCACAGCTGAGTACACAGATGGCCCCCTTACTGCTCCTTCTGGGTGCTCTTCTCCCACCTAGAGCTACATCTATGCACCACAGAAACCAGGGGCAAAACCATTTTTTTCAGCATATTTATTTCCATCATAAATGCAATTTTTTGGAATATTTTGTTTAGCAGAAGACCTTCTGCTGGTGGCCTTGGCTCCATAGGGACAGGTTGTTAAGGCTGCGTTTTTGCCCAGTGCACACACACACACTGGCCCAGGGAATGGCAGGAGAAGAGAAGAGGCTTTCACTGGGAGGTCTGTGGTGATGCCAGGCACTGTCAGAGGCTCCCTGAGGTCAGCTGGGCATCAGTGGCTTGAAAAGTCAGAAAATCATGCCCTCAAAAAATTGAAATCTAAATTGCATGCTAAAACTTAGGAGAGAGTTTGAAGAGAAGTTTTTAAAAGCTTTCCAAATTGACAATATGTTGCTTTTCAGTAGGTCGCCAGCCATCGTTTTTAATGTGACTATGAAATATAAAACCAGATTGTAGTTGCTTCCTGCTCCATGGCTCTGATTCAGTGATGCTCATACAAACCCAGAGAGACACCACTAGCTTTAATGGCATTTTACCAGATTCATGGACATGAAGATCAAAGCAGAATCTGGCCTGTATAAACTGCTTCTTAAAAAAACATATTATCCTCAAAGTCAGCAGCCTATCCTGAACTACCACCTGTGCTACAATGACCCCAGTGAATTTACTCCAGATCTAACTGAGACCAGGATCAGTGCCTGAGACTCCTCACTTGCAAACTCATCCTTCTCTATTCAGAAACCCATTATTCATGGCGTTAATATTTTTTCTTATCTTTTCTTACGCTGATGAGAAATTAGAATGCTTTCTCTCTCTCCTATCTTTTTTTTTAAGTTAGCAGACTGCAATATGGTTTCGTATAGATAGAACACACAATATATAGGCAGTAATTTATTCTGAAGCAAATGTTGAAATGTGGAAGAGTAGTGAAATTTATCATAGTTTAGCCTGTAAATTAATTGAGGCTCTTTAATGTAGCCTATGACAAAATTTGCTATTTATTAGACTCTGATTGAAGTGTGATTCTACAGCCCATAGGCTGACCAACATGAAAGGAGGAACCTGGCTCCATAATCCTGAAATTCAATCAGCATCCGTATGGACGGGGTTGTGTTTGGGATATCTACTCATTTCTATGAATTCTTACCCCATCCGATATTAATTATGCTTTTCTTTGTCTTTTCTTTTTTGTTGTTGTTGTTGTTTTCTTGTTTGCTTGTTTGTTTTTGCTCAAATAGCTGTAATAATGATGTGGAGCATTTTCTTAGACTTTGAAAAGCTGGAAGAAAAGAAACCTGTTTCATCATCACCTTTCCATTATGTTCACAGTGAGGGCTGTTGTCAGAATAGCTGTTCTTCCTAAGACTTTGCTGGGCATCTGGTCAATTTATCTTTGCTTGACAGAAGGACTAGGATGGATGGAGAAATACATCCCTAAGCCATAGTCTTTGAACTCCTTCAACCTGCTACAGCTGGTAGCTGATCTTTGATCAAGTCTTTTGCTCTTGCCAAATGCAAGGCCTTGGTAAGGGCGAGGCAAGATGTCTTGGCTGCCAAGCCGGGGATGAATTTTTGCATACTTCCATAGACAAGGAAGATGAGCAGCACAATTTCATGGTCCCCTCTGCAATTTCTGAGTTGCCCAGCAGGTCTCTTTCACGTGAAGGGGAGTCAAGAGCCTGCCCTGACACTGTTGTAACATCCCAGGGTTCCCTACATCTCAAAACCTGAAAAAAATAAATAGGCTGCCCTTGGTGGGGCTATAAGCTAGCACCTATTGCTCTTGTAATTGCCTTCTTTTAATGCTCCTCCTTCTGGGGTTGTTCTTTTAGCTTGTTAGAAACTTGCCCCAGGTATCCACATTATTATATGCCATGGATTTGGAGCCTTGGAGCCTTGTGGATCTCACAGCAGTAATTTGTGTCTTTCCTCCTTTGAGCACCTTACAAGAGATTTAGCCTTTTTTTTTTTTAAGGAAGCAATCAGAGGATTACTAAATTGTCATTTTAAATTTTTAGGTGAGTTAATGGTTTTCCTACAGATTTGCAGACAACACTGGAGCCACAGTACACAAGAAGACTGAGAGTACATCCTCAGCAGACATTTACCTAAGGCAGCCAAATTAGTTTTTAGCAGCTTCCAGAGGGGAAATTCTATTTCAGACCTATTGGCTCTGAGTGTAAAGCAACTGCTTGTGGCCTATCTCTGCATCCAAGCACTGTGTCACCAGGTCTCACTGATGTGCAGCATGCAGCAGCACACTGATGGGCAACATAATATATATGAAAATGAAGGAGCAAAATATATGCAAGGCTTCAGTGGTGGTGCAGGGGGCTGGAAAATATCTTGTATAGTACATCATTTCCCTGGAATTTCTCATTTTCAGGACATTGGTTCTAACATTACTGCAGTCATAGTGTTTAATGTCCCTATAGTGGCATTCTAATATTAAAATAAGAAAATCTATGACTGCTAGCCAGGAAAGCGTTCCTCACTGCTTTTGACTGGGCTGACTACTTTAGAACCTACATGTAGCTGTATCATGGACAGATCTTACACCCTGGCAAGTACCTGGTAAAAAAGCACAATAAATAGGAGTCTTGTCCTTATACATATACTCTTCGAAATGCTGCTACCAAAAGAAAAAAAAAAAACCCTCTTGAAGAACAGCAAATATTATTGTTAAATTTTGTATCTATCCCCTCCATTTTTATTTAACTACTATGAAGTGATTTTAGACATCCACAGAAAGAAAACATTTGTTTGTGAGAGATGAACCTATTGCTAGCTCCTTGGACTAATCTGTTAATTGAAAACTTACCCGTTTTATTTAAGGTCATCTCTGTCTGTACCATCGCTTTGCAGTTCCTCATCTTGCCAGAATTAATAGATGCTGCTTTGTCACGCTGAGGCTGGTGCTGTACATCTTTCAGATGCAGTTAGGATTTGATGTGGGGCAAGTTTCAAATGACTCCAATGACACACTCATTCTGATTATACCATTTTCACCATTTCAAATGGCCTCTGCTGCCTTGGAAATGTTGAAAAATGACTGGAGAACTGTACATCATTATCCATTCAGGGAAGCACATAGTTTCCCAGCCACTCCTTACACATTAAAGCCCTATAGCAAAAGCTTTAGAGCACGCTGGGACAAGGCAGTATAAAACTGAAAGGCATAAATAGCTCTTTCTGAGGATTTCCAAGGATGTGACTCCCTCTCTGCTTGAGAGCTTCAGAAGGTGGAGGGAGAGTTGCAAGGGTGGAGGTCTTAGCTCCACCAATAAATACACTGATGGATTTGCCAATACAAAACTTCACCTCTAAGCTTTTCAAGTAACTGTGCTCCTAAGTGCCTACTTTGAACTGTGGCTTGTCCATAGGCAGTTCATGAGAATATTTCAAAGCATCTTTGGTCTTCACATCAGTCTCCATGAAGAACCATGAGGAGCAGGTTGTTGCACTGATCTGTGCATGTATACGTTCCCTTTACCTAATGTATACCATTCCCTCTTGCCATACCTCACTTTTCTGCAATGGAACGGAGGGAGATTTGGTGGCTTCTTCCTTTCCCCAGTGATCAGAAAAGTACAAGAACAGTAAAATGGCTGTGCAAATGCTATCTCAGCCTGGCATTTCTACAGGAAAAGTCAGGCCTTCGATAACCACGCCAGCTCAGCTGGGATTTCTGTCTGCCAGGTAGTGACAAGCTTCTCCGAACACCGGCTAAGGTAAAGCAAAAGATCTCCCACATTTCCTCAAAATGGCAGTGACAACTTTGGGAAAGAAAAAAAGAAAATGGCCAGAGCAGATGGAGGCAGGACTCAAAAGCATGAGCTGGAAGGAAATAACGCCCCTGGGGTGAGAGAGGGCCACTTGTGCCCCTGCACAGAGGGGAGAGGAGACCACCCTGGTGCCACCACGCAACCTGAGAGCTGCACCGGCCTGCAGGAGGAAGCGTCTGCGAGCGGCCTACTCCTCCTCGTGCACTGGAGCCCACTTGGGGCTTTCTTATTGCAAGGTCACTGTTGTGCCCGTGATTGCCAAAGAATGGGATGTGTGGGTCTGCACAGGAAAGGAGCTACGCGGACTTCTAGCCAATTAATTTGGGAATTGATTCCCTCTGCTGCCGGCATCTCTACAGCCAGCAGGGCTCTTCTCTGCAATCCAGTGCAATACACACACCTTTGAAAAATGATGCTTTCAAGCCTGCCCTGTGGTGCAGTAAATTTGAAAGTACTCTTAATAATAATAAGGATCAACATTGACTTTAATGGTCTTCAAACTCTTTGTGTAATTTCATTAGCTGCCCAACACAGATGCAAGCAGGGGTGATGTCATCCTTTTTCCCTTGCACTGAAACCTGACTCAGGCGCCAGAGATAGAAACCAGTTTTATTGCCTCTAATCGGATTAAAGCTCCTGGCAGTTGGTGATCGATAGGTGATTGCTGGAGTAATCCAGAAACAGAGAAGGTTCTTGTGAAGATGCAGTAAGGCTCGGATTAGGCTTGCAGGCTGCGTGCAGAGTTGAGGATGCCGATAGATGCCTGTAAGCACCCTGAATCAGCATGGGCAATTTGGTATTTTTGGTATTTTAATAGCATTCCTGTTAATGTGAGCACCAGAACACAGTGCAGTTTCACAGCATCAAGCAAGCTATGTTTTCACGCTGTGGTGATTCCCAGAACTCCCCTTCTAATGCTATGCCATTTACAAAAATATTCTGTGTAGTTATTATAACACCATCACATGGGCAACCAAATGCTTATCTCTGTGTACAAGTTGTCTCCCAAACCAAACTCCTGCTGCCTTCTCGCTGGTACAGTGAGCACCACTGAAGGTCAGAATTTGTCAGTACTTTGCCACAGGTTGATATTTTTGCCAAGAGCAAGAAATAACCGTGGTAACCTTGTGGTATCTAGGGATACAGCACTGCAACCTCCCAGTACCCAGAGGATTGCAAAACAAAAAAGAAAAACCAGAATAGCACCCAAAGAGAAATGACAAAGCTGGAGAAGTCCATGGCCATTGATTGCTTTAACAAGACTTTTTCAATAAGTTGATAAGATGCGGTTACCTCATCATCTGAATATTGCAGCAGTAAAATCAATGCTACTTAAGGAGTCTGACAATCAATTAGGCACTCTCTCGATATTTGTGAAAGTCAAAGCAATTCTGTGTAAAACATTGATTCATGCAGAGATATCATTAAAGCACTACAATACTAGTCCCCTAATGGATATTGAGAAAATTAATTTATTCCAGCTATAGAATTCTGATAAAATCAGACCTCTGAATCTTCCTATTTAGCTGGATAAAGTTTATTTTTCTAGACTAGTGTTCTTCAGCAATGTCATCAGTGTTGGGTAAGTGGCATTCACATAAGCACCAGCACATATCTGCCTGACAATACAGAATATAGACCAACCCTCTGGGTGGGTTCATTGTATATTAACATCATAGTATCATTATCTAGTGGGTAACGCTAGACAATGTGATTTTGGTTTTAGCTCGGTATATGTAATTAGTAACTAGAGCTTCAAATATGTAACAAATAAAAATCAGGGTCACAAAGGCCTAAATCATCAAAACTATTTACGTGTCTTAATATCTTTTGATTGCAAGAAGCAGACATCTAGCTGCCTTTCAATATCTCTGAATGTCCTGTGATTTATGTATGCTGCAGATGTCAAGCATGGAAATAGATTGCCTTGAAAGTTTGTGGAATCTCCATAATTCAGGATTTCTTAAAAACAGATTAGACAAACATCTGCCAGGAAAAACCCAGGCATCATTGCTCCTGCACAGCCAAGAAATAAACCACACGACCCCTTGAGGTCCTCCAGTCTATAACTCTGAAAAAGCCCCTGGTGCTCATTTCACAGCTTTCTGATTTTATAAAATGTCAGACTGGGTTTTTATCAGATATGTAGATAGTGATTCTGTATTAATTTAATCATAACAATCATACTTAGAATAACGTTGATTGATTTTGTTTCTGGCGTGATTTGGCTTCTCTGAAATTATACAAACAGTGAATCTGGTCCTGTATTTGCATAATTAATAATCTATCAGTGTCTTACATTAATGTGCATATTGAGTTATTCTACCATCATTTAAAACAGTGGCATCACTAATGAGACTATTAACTACAGAGAGCATCAAGTCACATTGGATTCATGTTTTCTTTATTTCTATCTAAGGTTAGTTTTTAGCTCAGTCAGTTAATAAACGCCAGGGTGATACTGTCACAGAAAATATGCAGCTCTTAATTTTCATTAAGATGTCATTGAGAATGGTAGTAAATAGACAGATGTGACTGTTTTCTGTTACAGAGTCCCTGTAGAAAGAGCAAAACTAAAAGGTGCATTTTCATTTAGAACATAGTACATGCAGTTACTTTTCGTATATTATTTCTGAAACTGTTTGAGCTGCATGAAATTCAGAAACTATTTAGGACCTAGTCCTGGAAGACACATCAGTTCCTGCCAAATTTTAAACATACATGTAATTGCACTGAAAACTACTGTTAAATGTAAAACCGCACCTGAGCATTTGCAGGATAGATTACCATGGAACTTCAAGTGCAATTATAAACACAAATGCTACTCCCAGCTCCCTGACAAATTAACAAACCTTGACAAACTTTTCATGTTGATTGGGTTGTAAATGAATCTGAGGTCGGACAGAGGAGTTCCCAATGAAAGCTCCATTTCAGACTATTCAAAAACCAGCTCAGGCTGTTAAATAAGCTTTACTTCAGAGCTTCTGAGAATGCAAAATTTAAGACAGAAAATGTGGAAGATGAGCTGACTCAAGCTGAAATGCAGAAAAATTATTGCAAAAGCTTTAGTAGAAAGGAACTTTTAGGGCAATCTTTAGAAAAAACATCATGTTGGGATGTTTTTGCTATTACCTCCCCAGCAAAATGAAGTAGACTTCAAAAGATGAAAATGACACCTCAGGGCATCTTATTATGTGCCAGACTGGCAATATAGAGTCAGATTATAGAACATCGTTAATTGGCCATCAGGCCAATTCTTTATTGACACTCATAAAGAATAAATATTGAGGCCAAAAACACAGTAACAGTCAAGATAAATTACAATCTGATCCCTGCAATACAGCATGATGCTTTAAATATTCAAAATATATCCCAAGCAGTGGAAGCAGGCAGGGAAAATAAATTCTCTCAGGCTCGTCAAATGAAGAAAAAATGACTGCAGCTGAACAAATCTCCTTGAAGAACAGCAGTAATATGGCTGTTGGTAGCCATGCACCAGCCCAGACTCAGACTCTCAATCAGGTAGTGGTTTGTACCATATGTACCCACACTTATCCCTGGGCTGGTCTCTGACTCATGCCAGCTGCATCCACACTGGCCTTAGTCCTCTGCCTTCTATCACTTTGGCCAGAACTGATAAGGCCACCCTGTTAACAGACCTCTGATTTTTCCGTGCCCCATACAGCCCTTGTGCATTCTCCTGTAGGACAAGAAATGTCAGGGAAAAGTATGAATTGATGTGCATATATTCTAGGAAACTACCGTTCCACCATCAGTCAGAGCAGATTAGTGTGGAACAATGAGAAGACAGAAACAGTGTGCTATCCAAGTACTTTTATTTCCATTGCTGTTTTCCCTTTGTCATTCTCTCTTCATGACCTCCTTTGGTAATACATCAACCTGAGCAATAACCATTGGAATACTGTTTTAGTGACCTGCACTTTCCGTTACTCAACACAATGTTTAAGGCTGACTGGTATCTGGTATGACCCTTAAATACCATCAGCATGCAAGTTAGGAAAATGCTTACATTTTTGTTCTCTAGATAGGTTCACAGGTACTAATCTGCATTTGAAATAATGCAGTTCATTCTATGATGGGAATGCATAAATTTCCATTTCAGGGACAGTAGTCTTAGGAATTGTACACACGAGACTGAGAAGAAGGTTGGCTTTTGTGACCATCAGCAGTGATATGATGCCATTCCTACTTCCTCACCTCATGAAATGAGATGGTGTACATCTACTGAGTGTAATCCTCAATCTACCTGCAGAATTGCGCGGTCTCTTCCACATGCAGGGAGGGAAAGTAGCTCCAACCCATTGCTCATCCAACCCATTGCTCTAGTTCTTGATCTATGGGACATATTAAGAGTGGAACTAGTGATTTACTAGATATCACTTATGGTCACCAGTATTACTACTGGAAAAATATGACATTTTTATTCAGGAAGAGCCTTCCTAAGCATCCTCATGCTTCTTTATCACATCCCCCTGCTACCTTCAAGCCAACAATGGACCAAACCCAAGGAGAGGACAGTACCTCCATGGGGTCCACTGCAGAACAGTGGGGTGTTGGAGTGGGACGAACAGCACTGGTGAGACAGGATGTGTGTCTAGACTTTTTAAAAGTCATGTGGATGTAGGTCTGACTAGTACTGGAATATCTCTTACAGACTGACACCAAGCATGGTGGAAGGAATCATGCTTTTTGAATTTCTTTGCCTTGTTCTTTGACATGAGAATCTTGGTCCGATTCTGAGGGCAAGACATGAGATACTTATTACTGTTAAACCTCTCCCCAGTGACATTTCCTAATGATATCAGCATGAAGGTCACACTAATGAGCAAAGAGATTCCTTGCTGTTCATCTCTATGCAGTGCAATAAGTGTATGGAGAGCTCCATGGATGAGTAAAACACAAGGTAAAGTGGCTCTTTCTAATATCTTCCATGTGCTATGTATTTTCACTTGTTCTCAGGGATTTCATGAATTACTTGAGGAATTTATTCCTCCTGATCTCTTTGCTCATCTCGTCCTGGGATCTCTTTCCCCCTTCTACCAACCTCACTACCATGCTCATTCTTCCTTCCATTTTTCACTGGTTTATTTTTTGGTTGAGTCTTGTTTGGATTAAAAGAAAAAGCAACTAAAATGTGTGCTTTACTCTGTGATTCCCCTCCCAGCACTTCGTCGTATGCATCAACTCTGCTAGGGGAAGGAGAGGCCCCTGTGCCAGGGGTCTTACTAGCACTGAAGCCCCCCAGCAGAGATTTCAGAGTGAGCTGGACAGGCTGGCTTAACTCCGTTAAGAGAAGGGGTCATGGGGCATAGAACATTGTTGCACATGACCACAAGTTTTCAGAAAGGCTTTGGAAGCAGTTCTCCTGCAGGCCAGGACGGGGTTACATATTCATGCCCAAAGGAGTTCCCATTCTAAGTCAATCACAGTCACACATCGGCTATAGTTCCACCAGCAGCTGGAGACTGGGCATCCTGCACAGACTCTGCAGGCTAAGATGCTATAACTAGCATTGCATGTTCATATAAATAAGGTTACACATGAAACCCAGCCATTTTCAAATAGTTCCTGAGACTGTAACTCTGGTTATCATGATTTTGAAAGGTTTAAAAACTCATTTTTAACACTGTAATAACACTAATGCTAGGTGAAGAGGGAGAGGGAATGGGTGCATGTATGTGCAGCAAATAGTTCTTGTATTTTTGCTATTAAGAGACTTTGTTAGTTATAAATGTAATAGCTCAGGTTTTCATGGGATTCTGATCAATAATTTTTAGTCTTAATTTCAGGGTGCAGAGAGTAGATGTGTGTTACTAGTTACACTGTTTATACAGCAAAGTGAAGCAGTCCACATGCCATTATCTTGTATAAAATTAATTGGCTCATTAACCTCAAGCAAGGTCAAATACAAGAACCTAGATGCATACATGCTCTTGTTTTGTTCTTTCAGAAAAGTCATCCTGTTGATATTGGAAGAGATTTAAGTGAAAACGAAATGATACCCAGAAAATGAAAAAAAAAGCAGTAAGTAAGTGTAGTGACAAATGAGAAAATATAAGAAAGTGTGATTATTGTGTTAAGAATGGCAAGCTGAATCCATTGCTCTGTCTGCAGGGATGAGGAGGACGCTCTAAGTTTTATTCTAAATAGGAATAAATTTCAGTTATTCCGAATAGGGTTCAGACAAACATTAGGAAACCATCTCAGGGTAAGTCCTCAGCCTACTGAAATCACATAGACTTTCAGGGTGCCTAGGTTTCACCTCCAAGTTCCAGGATACTTTCCAGAGCCTGTAAGAGCTCATGCTCATTTTTCTTGGCCTTTTCCTAGGAAGACAACAGAAAGTCAAGCCACAGCAGAATCATGAAGCCATTCTGAGTCCTTAGCGACTGCAAAGACTAGGTACAGGATGCAGCTAGGCATACGTTTCATGGAAGGGCCTTCCCCAGATATAACACACATTGTTAAGGAGTTTGTCTACAGGTTTTCTTGCATTAATTTCCTTGTCTCATCAGTGGGGCAGAAACTATTAACTCTTACTGTTCATGTAAGTGATTCTGATTATGGCATAAAAGATCATTTAAAAAATAAGACTTCAAGTAAGAAATCACAGTAATAAGGTTATTCTGACTGTTGAAGATGCTCAAACTTAATCCTGGTGCTTGTAAGAGCCCCCAAGGTGGGCTGACTGAGCTTTCAGCACACTCCTTGTAAAAGGGCTGATTTCTCCTGCATGCAGCTCACAGTTACACCACACACCATATGAAGGAAATGGTAACATGTTTGTGTTACACTTCCTGGGCAAACTAAAATTCAAAATGCTCAGAGTTGACCCTCAAGAATAGTAGTTAAGTTCAACGGGGAGTTATAATTAGACCATAAATAGCCATTTTAGTTGTGATTAGTAGCATTGTGTTCAAATCCAGGGTAAGAGGAAAACTGCAGGCTTGCGTGGGCTGCTAGTTGGACAGTAGTACTAAGCAGAGCCATGCTTAGTATCATCACAGCAGCCGAGACAGATTCACAGTCAGACATTCTCATCCATCCAAGGAAAAGATGGGCTCTGTGCCAAAGGGGCTTTCCATCTTTGACATTTCACTGCATGTGCCATCAAGTGGCTCAGGACAGAGAGTGGGAAGTCTGTTAGCAGTGGCTGGAAGAGTTTAGACAGCTGTTGCTTTCCATTGCCTTTCTGAAAGTCTTGGAGTGTCAAACTGTTGCACAGAATGTTATCTCCAAAACACTGATCATAAACACTTCTGGGGGAATTTGACTTTCAATACATAAAAGATTACAGTGAAGAGGAGAAAAACTGACTGTTCCTCACTGCCATGGTTGAACAGACCAGACAGAGTGGGCGTAGTGCAGCAAGCTAAATGGATGCAAGCTAGACATCACAAGAATCTTTCCAGCAGTGGGGACAGTGAAGCCCTGAAGCAGGCCACCTGCAAAGCTTGCAGAGAACCCAGTAGTGAGGGTGGTAATCACAGGGCAAGGAGATGGCCTTGGCAATCTCTTGAGGGTCTTCCGAGACCTACTATTCTTTACAAGTCTTTACATTTTGTTGGTAGCAAAGTGATTCCAATATTACAGACAATTCATGTTAATAGTAGCACACATCTTTTTGGAGTCAGATCAGAAGATGAAATTGTATAAAATTCATTTCAGACACTGTTTCCAGAATATAGCTGCTCGACTTCAGCCTGTCTCAAATGACTGCATGTATGGAAAGAACATGTCTGTATCTAGCAGCTATCCTGTCATATACTCAAATGCTCCTTTTCCTTATGGGAAAGTCCTATGGAGTTACTAGGTCTCTCCCACTGTGCTCTCGTGCCTCCACAAAGGCTTCCAGCTAGCTTAAACCCCTGTGCAAGCAGCTTCATCTCTTTGCTGTTATTGGCAATATTTGGCAGATATTTGAAATCTCTTCTCCCCTACAACTTAATGTAGAGTCTTCAGATCCCTACTATCACATCTTTTTGATGGGAAGCTGAATATCTGTCACTCCTTTTAAGTAGTGTATAGTCAAAACAGATCCAGTGACTCTTGGAGAGTAGCCAGAAATCATTTTGTGGCAGACATGCCTGACATTTGACTTTAGGAGCAGCTTATGCAAAGCCAAGAATCTGGAAATGATGTTCCATCAGATCTGGAAATCACAAGATTTAAATACAGAAGAAAAACAGAAGTTTAATTCAAGAAGGATATCTAGGGAAAGACCGAGGAAAGAGTCAAGAAGAATCCTTGGAGGAATTTGGACCAGCACAGAGCCCTGCTGAATCTGTCATGTGCATTTTTGTTTCCTTGAAAGGTTAAAATGATCTTTGACCAGATTTTTTTAAAGGAAGTCTTCTTAATTGAGGCATTTTTTTCCAGTGCTAATGAAAATCCCTTCATGATTAATTCAGTATCCTGATATTTGAAGAGCACTGATGTTGTGGTATTATATAGCTATCACAGAAAATTACCACTTCAGGACAGATGGTGCAGTGGTGTTGATGAGTAACAATTAAGCCCAATCATTAAGGGCTCTTCTGCTCATTGAAGACATACACTGAAGATGTGTATGTAGAGCACATATGACTTGTTTTCTGCTACAGATATCCTCATAGACTTTCTAGAGAGCCCTATTTTATCCTTAGATGGATTAATTAAAGAGGCTATATCTGAATTATGACTTTTGATTCTCTTTTCTGAGTGTTAAAAGCTTTTAGAAAAAGTTTAACCTAAAGTTATATAGTACTTGTAATCATTGCTTTATAGTGAAGACTATAAAACTGATGGCCTGATCCATTATGTCTTATTGTTAAGTTTCCAGTTTGTGAACAACCATATGAATCAGATCTTTAAAACTTTGCCTCAAAATAACCGCAAAGTCACGCGGCAGACTCCCAACACCACCCCACAATGGGACAAGTGTGTTGTTATTTCAGTACAATATAATTTGGTCATTTGTAAAGGAAGCTAACCAGCAAGAATAGTTTTTGAACTAGTATTATCTCAACAGACGAACAGAAGGAGGGATGAAATGTACCACTAGTCAGTGACTCAACAGAGATTCAAAATGTGGTAAGACCCATTAGACGCTATGAACAGATGGGTGACATGCACTTCAGTACCAAAAGGAAGCTAGAAAGTGACAGTTCTGACTTCAGTCTGGTGAAAATGGTTTTCCTCACCCTGTAAGTCTTCCTTTATCTTCTCTAACATAATTCTCTCAGAATCTGCGCTCAAGCCACAGGAGCTGGACCAATGGGCCCATCCTGTTTTCTGCCTACGGTAGGATCTCAGCTGGGAAATCCCTCTGCACAGAGAATTCCCTGCCCATCTGGAGTTCTGTGAAGTTCTGTGCCTTGTCAGGAGCACAGAGGAACAAGGGTGGCGTGTGATCAGGGTGCTGCCTGCCACGCTATGCAACAGCCACAAGTGACACTAGGAATGATGTGTCTCTAACAGGGCTAGAGTTCCCCAGGATCAGCAAAGAACCATGTGGCTAGGGCAAACAAGGCATTGGTCTTAGCATTTGTATCCAGAAGATACCTGCAGTCAAAGAAATCACTGAATTTGGTTGTGGTAGTAGGTCTGACAGCCATCATGAGCACACAGGCTGAGTACAGAGGTCACTGGAGGCACAGACTCCAAATAAGACATGATCAGGAGTCCTTCAAGCCAAATGTCCCGTCTAATACTGTGGTAGCTGAACATTGTAGTGGCAGGATATTAAATGGACACACTTAAATAAATCTTTGCTGGAAGAAAAGACCTGCTTGCACCCTGGATCAAATGAATCAGTGCAGAGCACTGCTTATAGCAGCTTGCACAGGGCTTGAAGTGATCAGCCCAGGCTTCAGGAGGGAAGCCTGTTAGAAAAGGCCACAGTAGGAACAGTAGATTCAATTGTAGCCTCTGAACGACACGTTCTCGTAATAAAAGAGACAGGTTTAAAACTAGGGTTCATCCATGTCATGTGTGCCAGGGAGTAACACAAAACATTGCTGGAGGAAGCTGACTGAAATATCCATTCAGATATATACCAAGATATTAGCAGAAACTTTATTGCTTCATAGATGATAGTAACTATTCATCACCAATTTTCTATTGAGAGCCTATAGCTTATGACAGGGTCATGCTCACCCATCGCCCTCTTCTCCTGAGATAAAAGAACGTGTGATACCAAGGGGACAGAAAGCATATGTTAAATAGCTGACTTGTGCCTTGCTATTATCCTCCTCCTTCCTACATAATAACCTCTTCTTCTCTATTTATATTCACATCTATATTTAATGCTTACTGAAGACTACAGACTTGTGTTTGATGTTCAGCTGAAGACATGATTCATCACAATCCTCATTTTTAGTAATGGAAAAAGGCTGTGGTAGAAAAAAACAGACGAGACTGCTTTTCATCTTGGTAGCCATGTAACCTTTTTGTGAACTTGGAAAGGCATACAAAGAATGGCAGGCTCAGCCTGTCGCGAGTGATTCACAAAGTTTTCTGAATGCTGCCTGATCTCCCCTAGCAATATCTGATCTCTCCTGCTTTAGAGAACTCTCATTAAAAATAAAGAGTAAATCACACATTCCTTGACCTACAATTTCTGTTGTTGTTTTTAACATGAGACGTAAAAGAGATTCTATTTACTATAAAAAGTTTTTAAAAAAACAGATGTTATCATTTCCATGTCTGTAGTCCTAAGAATGAAAAACAAGGGGCATAGGTCAATTATTAACTTGTTTTTCATGCTGTGCCCTGCAGCCAGAATCACCAGTGTTATGACTCCCAACCAGCTGGTCGGAGGGCAGCATGGCACTCCCTTTGAAGCTACCAACAACAACCCTCTCAGAACGACCTAGGCGGCAATGGTGCAGAGGCTCTGAATGCAAATAACCAAAGAGCTTCTAACGGAGGTGCATGGCGCAGTGTAGTCTAGTGCTCGGTTTATTCCTTCTCACAGAGCTAGCTGGAGCATCAGGGTAATTTGTGTCATTGGTACATATGCAGATTCTCTGATATATCCTTCCAAAGTGATAGCATGAAAAACACCATTGCTCTTGGGGTTAAAATATCCCTGTGTGTAGAAGCTAGGTGCAAATAACTGTTTGCCCATAACTTTATAAATCTCTTTACAGAGAAAACATACTTACCTCCCTCTTTTCCAAACTAGCTAATTTGCCTTAAAATAACTAACAACAGACTGTTACAGATAAGACATTACTGCGTTAGATGACACTAAAATCTAAGAATATCATTTAATGCTAACTTTTAATAGCAAATGAAAGATTGAAATTCCGCTCAAACATATGAACTCATTAAATTGAAGTTATTTTCATTCTTCAGAAGAAATCTGTGCTTTTTACCGAAATAAGAAATAAAGGACATCCAAATTCAGCTACTGTTAAGAACATTACAGCTTCCATTTGAATTAAAAATTCTTTTAATTTCTGGAAAAGGAAAAGTACACATCTTTTATCTCTCTCATTCTTGCCTTCCCCAAAAGAAATTAAAAATGTGTTATTGCGACCTCGTCTATGTTAGCAGAAAGACATCAGAAGATCTGGCTGAACAGCACCTGCAAGGAAGTGAAGCCAAACCAGAAGGATGCTTTCGGGGCATGGAAGTGCTACCTGTGAAAGAAACAAGTGGCAGTGACAGGCTCATCTGGCAACCCCTAATCACACCTCAAGACCATTTATTTGCTCAAAATTGCTCCTTGGGTCCAAGAGAGGTTATGGAGTCTCCTTCTCTGGAGATCTTCAAAACCTGCTTGGACACAATCCTGTGCCACTTGCTCTACGTGACCCTACATGTGCAGGGGGGTTGGAATAGATACTCTCTGAAGGTCCCTTCTAACCTTAAGGATTCTATGATTCTGTGATTCTGTGAAAACTTTTTGGAGCTGCTGCCACATTGAGGAAATGACACGCCGGGAGCGCAGGCATTGAGCATGGAGCTTCCTGCCCCTACCACCTGGGAGCATTTTCGTTAGCATGCCCAGACATGTCCCCTCATGCCTCAGAGCTTGCCTATGTGCCCCCACCCATACTGAGCCCAAACTTTGCAAAATCAGTGGGAGTTCAGCTCCCGCAGAGACACAGCTTGTCTCTGCTAGAGGCTCATGGTGTCTGCAACTCTTATGTGGGCAGTAGAGGTCAGTTCTGGAGAACTTTGAGACTGCAGATCCTTGTTCTGGCTGTAATGTCAGCTCCCACCACCTCTTTGTCTTCCCTCCCCTCCTTGCACTGCTTATTCCAGCCTTCCCACAGTCCTTCTGTGGGTGCACAGCTGCAGCCAGTGAAGCTGGTTGGAGCGGACACAACTGGACTGGGAGATTAATCTGAATTAAGAGCAATTGATTGGTTATTGATTGGCTGCATTTGAGGGGATGGTTTCTGTGACCCACCCACCCTGAAGCTGCCATTCTGCACCAGTAACTGAGGGAGCTCTCCCTTCCATCAACATGGGGACTGATGCATCACATGAGGGAAAAACCTGATCCATGCACCCTAGAAAATACTCTCCCAGATTCAGGAGGAAATTAAAAACAGAAGAACAGACTAGGAGTAATTCTGTTTCTCTGTTTTCCTAATACCCTCACCCATTCCCATACCCCTATTAAAAAGCAATGATTGAAACCTATTTCCCTCCTTGTTATTCCCACATTATGATTGTTTGTAAATGCCTTTTTTTTTAATTACCCCTTCCTACATATACACAAGAACAATAAATAGGATAAAGAACAATCCAACATTGAGATTGAATTATAAAAGCATTGCACACGGCTGTCCTATTAACTTCATAGCTGTGATGTGTTATAAAATGCAAAGTGCAGAAAAGAGGGTAGTAATTTGTTTATAAATATGTTAATTAGGTAGAGCAAATGCCATATTGCCTGAGAAAAGAAAATCTCTGATTGCAAAGTGTGCCTTCTAGCATGGATTTCATGGGACAAAATGTAGTTAATAAAACTACCTTTATGTTTTGTATTACAGCTTTTTAGCATAAATAGCTAATAACCAATTTACATTAATGGTATTGGCACAAATGTAAATTAGGGTCTTTTTGTTTGCATTGCTGAAGTGCAATTCTGTTGCCAGACAATTGTATTTGGCCATTTCATTAACTGGAGAGATTTAAGAAACAGATACAGTTCTAGGCCATGCCTAGAATATTAAGATTAAGAATATTAAGATGGAAAAGAAATTGCACTGCACACCTGGTTATGAGCCCAGGTCTCCCAAAGAACGTATGTACTTTATGGATAAAATTCTGTTCTTCCATCTCACACGTAGAGGTAGCAGGACCACATCTTGACCAAGTTGATAATGTATCAAATTCAGTTCCAAAACATGGGTTCCAGTCATGTGTAGCTTTCCAAGACTGCAGCTCTTTTTCTGTTCTAAATCACAAGAGCCTGGCTGGCATCTACACTAGCAAAAGAGAGAGGATTAGAAAAGCCTGAGTGTAACCTGTGGCCATTCTCTTGGAATGGGGAAAACTGGTTCCAAGCTTGTGCTCCACCATTCTCCAACCAGAAGGTTGTCCTTGTCTCTGCCAGGTGCCCGCTGGAGCTTCTTTGTCCTGGATCTCGCTCCTGGATGCTCAGAGATGCGAGTACAAAACTGGATCATCTGCACTCCGTCTGAGTGACACAACCCTTTGCTACACTGCTGTCTTTCTCCAGAGATCAGAAATGTGCTACCAGAACAAAAAGAATACACAGCCCACCAAAATTTCTGTCCCTGAACACTCAGTTTTGGTGATTCTGCATCTCCCAGAGGAAAAAAAGAAAAAGTGTCATTAAAGTATCAGACTCAGGCTCCCTGGGCACTGACCTCAGCAGAGAGGTGTTGTGGCTATGGCAAGACAACACAAAATGGTGGATTTGGTCCTGCTGCATTTTCCCATCCGTGCCCCACTTGGGAGAGGTCAACCCTCAGGATCCTCATGGCGCTGAGGCCCCAAAACCGCGGTGGAAGAGCCATGCTGGGGCTCAACCCACTTTACTCCACAGTCACGGAGGCTCTGCTCAGTGCAGAGCAGCTCACGTGGCCGCAGTAGGGCTGCTGTCCACAGCATGGCTGTGTCCGAGCTTGCGGCCCTCTCTGGCTATTGAATACTCCCCTGCTTGTGAATGATTTAGAGCACACTCTTCCTCACTACAGTGAAACCATTCTCCTGCAGCTGAGAGATGTGTATTATATTTTCTCAGATGTAGGAAGTGATGTGGAACCTTATACGGGATTTACACCAAGTTTCTCTGTGTTCCCAGGATAATGGCTTTCCAGCCTGACACCTAGAAAACGAGACCGTCGCAGCATAATGGTTTTAAATGGTTTAGATAGCAGGTGGAGAAAGGGGTCTTTACAGCCTACTAAATCAATGTTTCTGCTAACCAAAGATCAAATGTAAATGTTGGCAAATTACTGGCAGTGCACATGAAAGCCAAGCAATCCAGTCTGCTATAGCAACAGAGGTTTTCCATTTCAGGTCTCATTCATCTAGGACCTTTCATATTCACAGGGTCTTTCTTTGGTCATGCTATGTAAGCAGCTGCTGTATATACTGAAAGCCAATTTTCCCATATACTTAAGTGTGCTGCTGGATGGACAATAAATCATTAATCTATTTCCAATTGCATTACCCTTTATATGATATTGATACATAAGCATCCTTTCCCCTCATCTGCTTATTTCTAATAGGAAGAGTAGAAGAGTTCTTCTCTTTATGCAAATTGACATATGTTTTCTTTTCATCAATACAGAAGCTGACAGTCATTTCCTATAGCAGGTGGACTTTGGAAAAGGGATGCCTGTGTATTGGCTATGCGTTGTTTTACCTTCAGGTAAGGAATACATTGTGATAAATTTTGATATCCTTGACACTGGTATAACATCTCCAGACATTCCTTAATGAACTCAGAAGAAAAGTATGTATTTGAACATGATCAGCCATTTGAAAGAATCATGATGTAAATATATATATATACACTAATCAGCAGCAAGTCTCATCCTCGATATGAACAAAGTCGTTCTACGCAGATCCATGAAATTACAGCAGATCTCAGCCTTGTACTTATCCTGCATTGCTATAAATTAAGACTAAATTGATATAAAGCAAGAATAATTTCAGAATGTTTAGGATGCAACTCCAATGCAAATGAGATCAGAATCAAGCTTCTTGACTCTGGATTTTTTCCCTGCTACATGCACAGAGCATAACTATGGAAATGTGGTAGACAAGATAATGTTATTCTCCTAGCATACAAAATATTAAAGGCAATTAGCAAAAGGCTAGTGACACTAGCATTGCAAGATCAGTGTTACAAACAGGCAAAACTTGAAAGGAGCAGAAGAGGAGAGTGATTTCTCCTCTCGTGGCCCTACGAAATGGACATTGGCATTAAGTGGGTGCTTCAGGCATGTTCTGGTTTGGTAATTACTTGAAATGGTCACTATCAGACTGCAATTAGGTGGACAAAGTGAAAGACTTTATGGTTCTACTCCCATTCCTAAGCAACAAGACCAGCACTTCACTTGGCTCACATGGGTGTCTTGCATATTATAGGTCATACAAATACCAAATTGAGCTAATTATGATTCATGCTGAACATACACAGACTGATCCAAAATGCATTATCTGCATACAAAGATTCCCAAGAGGTTCCACAGGCTTTGGATAAGATCTACAATGATGAATGCCAAGTTTGTAGGGCCAAAATGAGCCGGCTACACCAGTACGATTTCAGCATAACTCTATTAAAGTCAGTGGGGCTACTCTGATTTATGTCAGTCTAGCTGAGAGAAGAGTTTAACCATTAATGGTTTGCAATGAAACACAGTGCATCCCATTTTACAACATCCCTAAGTATATTTTCTTTTTTTTTAATAAGCCTTAATTATTTTTTCTTTCAATTGTAGCTGTTACGTGTTCTCTTGGTAGTTTTTCAGGGTAGGATACCCCATTTAATGATCTCACAATTTCTTCTAGTAAAAATATTCTTTACAACCTGTAATAGGGCAGGAAAGCTTTTAATACAATGTAGCCTTTGAGTCAAATACGGCTCTTACTTACACTTCAGTGGGATTTTGTTCTCACTTGACATCAATAATGTTGCCTAAGAGCAAAAGAGAGGGGATTTGGTCAATTATACCTACATTTTTACAGAGCCAGCTTGAAAGTGACAGAAGTAATCATTAATCATTAATGAAGACTAAAGGGAAGGTTCTGGGGTACAGAAATAACGGTGTATTGCTTCGCTTTAAAGCCAGGGCTGGGAGGACTGAAAATGAGCAATCCCAAGAGTCATGGCCTGGTATGGAGCAGTGTGGTTAGCAGTGTGGGGCTGTTAATATTCTCCTATGCCAGTATTTCTGCAAGAAAAATGTTACCAACTTTATTGAGCTGCTGCAACCCCGGTTCGCACTTGGTGATAAGGTACCATGGGCTCATCCAAAGCTCCGAACGGGTTAAAATGCTGGATCAAACTGTGTTTGCTTATCTTGAGGATGGCTGGTTCAGGCAGCTCCAGGACACGGGTTGCTGCCCGATCTTCTGTGCTCAGTGTCAACATCCCTGGAGGGCCGGGCCGCCGGCTCCGGCTCCCACTCCGGCTCCCGAGGGCGACGCGGGCTCCCGCTGCACCACAAACAGCCTTGAGAGCAGGGCCGCCACGCCACGCTCTGACACGCGGAGCCGCAGTATTTTACAGGTAAATAAACCTGTCTGCCAGGAAAGGCTCGTCACTTATTTTTGAAAGTGATATCATGCAAGGAAAAAGCCAGTGTCTTTGTCACTGGGAATAATGCTGTTTACAAGAAAAGGATGGCAAATCAGGCCGGGCTTCCCAGAAAAACCCTCCTGACAGATGAAGCTTAGAGAAGTTTAGCTGCTGATTTGCTGCTGCTTGCAAGCCCTCAGAAGCTTTGAATGCCTCAGCATCGCATTAAGAAAAAAAAAATGTATATTACATAAAGCTACCTTAATCTGGCAACTTTTACAAGTGCTAAATTCCTTTAAAAAGACATTAGAAAAAAAAGTACTGAGGCTGAGATTTAATAGCACAGCTTTGGTCGGTCAGAATCAAGGGCAGCTATGGAATAGCTATTAAGAAAGATCAAACGGTGTGTGCATCAAACCCAGCAGCAGTGGGTGCAGTGATATATGGCGCAGTTCAGCCTGCCACGTTTGCCTACTGTCCCAGTATTGCCAGCACTATATCCTGCCTTAACTGCTTTGCAGAAGTGCTTTGGAATAGGCAAGTGCAAGAGGTGCTCTATAAAACCAAATTTTGTTTCCTTCTATCTAAAAGTTAAAGGCATCTGTAAAAGAGGATAAATATCATTCCTCACTTTGTGTAGATGGGGAAATTTATCATCAGATGATTGATAAGCCTTAGCACAGAAGGAGCCTGCAGGGTGCCACTCTACCACCACCCTGGGAAACACAACACCGAATTTGCCAGTCCAGGTCGCAGAGACAGAGCGAAATACCTCTGTCACCAAGTCCATGCCTGCTGGTGGGGACACCAGTGGTAGGGACACTGCCTCAGGGGACCCAGGGCCGACAGCAAGGGTCTCTGGGCCAGGGAACAAGGACTGTACCAAGAGCCCCTGCGATCAGAGAGATACAGCACTAGACATGCCAGCTCTCAGGGAGCCGCGCTGCCTCCTCCTTCTCCAGGAGAGAAAAGATCCTCGCATGCGACCTTCACAAACCCACAGGACGTGCAGGAACAAATAAATCATCTCAGGCAATTTCATATTCCTGGAGACCTCTCCAGCGCCCCTTCACATTACCTAGCGGGAGAGCTGAGGGAAATACTAAGCAGCCGGTAATCACTCGGGACAGAGCCACGTGCACCTCGGTGCGGGGATGGCACAGGACTCACACACCAGGGAAGGCACATGGGAGAAGCTCCCTTGTCCACACAGGTCTGCACAGCCACTCACAGCCCAGCTGTGCCGGGCTCCATTAACACTTCTGGGAAAGCAACAGACTGATAAATGGTCTCAAAGGAACTTTTCACCACAGGAAACTTATTTCAAAGGGCAGATCCCACATTTACTTGGCAGTTTCCTGCCAAGAGGTATCCCTGCAGCAGCAGACACGACCAGGCTGGGCCAGGACACTCAGCCTTGGCTCCAGCCCTTTCACCCACTCGGCAACCCACGGCCGCCTGCCAAAGGGACCAGGAAGCCCGGCAGCATCCGGTGTGATTACCGAAAATAAGTTACTTACTTAGGCAAACAGTATGCTGAAACTACACTGAATTATGGGCCTTTCTTATCCCTAGCTCCTGTCAGACACGGTGACATTTTAGAGGTCAAAGCACCGCCAAGGTTCTTGTTGCTGCTTGCTACCTCTGACCAGGGTTCCTCAGAAACAGAAATAAGGAGAATATGCAGGTCTCTTAATATCTTCCTGGCAATTCTTCATGCTTGAAACCATAAGGATAAATGTGGTTCCCTGCTCATGGTAGGTTCGGAGGATAAATGCAGCTCAGATGCCGAAGTGCTGAAACACTCTGCTAATGTGTGAGCCATTAAAAGAAACGGTCACCTGAATACATTGAAGCACACAGAAAGCAGGTTCGACCTCAAGAAGCAGCATATGTCAGTCTAGCAGAGTAATGTGCAAGCAGACTTTTCTACAGCTTCGTATTTTCCTGCCGTGAAGGACTAAAACTATGGCTCGCTGGCATCATCTACTTGTCATCAAAGCAACAGTCTACAGCCAACTGTGTCAAAAGCTTCAGACAAGATCATCTTTCTGCACTAGAAAATTGTAGTAAAACCTACGTGGTGCCTATTGTCTGTTACACATAGTGGCCACAGTGCATGGGGAAGTGCATGGCACCATTTACAGGACTAGTTAGTTTTTTATATGAACTCTCATGAACCCTTTATATGCTGAGATCTCAAAGTCAGAAAGGCGGCTTTCACAGTGGAAAGAGAGGGTTACTCAGACCCCACCTGCTTACCAGGAAGGCTGGGTCTGGATTCGCGTGAGGTCTGGAGCAAAGGTTTCAGGCTTGTTTTGCAATGCCACAATGACAGACAGACTGAGTAAAACGGGGTCAGAAACAACCTCAGGTACCTCACCCTTGTGACCAAAAATGACCTCCGAGTTTAGTTCATTACTCATTTATTTTCAAACAGGTTATTCTGAGCCCTAAAAAGACCTGTGCTGCACATAGTCAAGCCAGTACAGTACATACAAGCTTGACCTTTATGGTGGATGAGCCCCGTGACTTTTCGGATTGCCCTTTTTGCTATGACCTTCATGTGATTATAATATTGATAGCAAAATTGTTGTCATGGCTGGGGATAAGAATCATGTTCTCAAACAAAACACACCGTGGCAGCTTATGGTACCAAAAGATAAATAAACCACAGAAAAGAAAGTTTGTAATTAGGAAGAAGGAAAATTCCATGAACCAGTAACAGAATTTGGTACAAAGTGGCTTGTGAAACCTTCAATGGCGCCATGAGAAATAAGCTCTTGAAGTGTTGGCCCAGGAAAATAGACAAAATGAGTTTTGAGTAAACACGATGATAAAATTAAGTAGGTTAAAATTACAGCTGGCATTAAAATAAGAGTGTATGAATCAGGAAGAAAACGATAAAAAGCAAGACCAGAAGTCAGCACTCTGCTGGTAGAAGAATTCCCTGCTATGAGGAAGGTGTCAGAAGTCCATCTAAGCAGAGCAAATCTGTGTTTTTCTCCATTGTCATGCAAAAGAAGAGAAAGATAAATGCAGCAAAGAACAGCACAGAATATTGGCCCATGTGAAAGTTCAAATATGAACACCTGCTGCTGCTGCAACCTGAATCAGGACAGGGACTAGGTTCATCTGAATGCACTATCCCCGTGTTATGAGCTGGTGTAAAGCAACACTTTTGCCTGTCTTTTGTTTTTATGAGACATTCTATCCTACAGGTAAAACAATATCATAAAAACTAGAACCCTAGGAAAGGTTTTTCTTTTGATTCCCTACTTTGAACACAGAAAGACAAAGAGTAATATTCTCTTGGAAAACAGTTGTATTTGGATGAATTTTCTTTTTTTTCTTTCTCTTAAAAGGAAAGGCACTTAAAAAATAGTGAGGAATCATTTTTAAATAGTTTGATTGGCCTTTCCAGTTCTCCTTAGGCTTTTATTATCATGAAACTTTGAGCATGAAGGGAATTATTTTTCCTATGTAAAAAATGCACCTTGCAAGGGATCCAGAGGCAGAAAGGTCTCCTATCCCACCCCTCAAGCTCATGGTTTCTCCCTCCCAGAACACTTTAAAAACCCAGGACTGTAGTGCTCACTTTAATCTTCAGAAGAAAGGCTGAGTCCCAGTCCTCCTTCATATGATGATCTGTTTGTACTTTCCTGGATTTTTAGAGGGTAGATTCACTTTTAACTTGCACTGCCTTTCCAGAGCACAGTGCTATACCAGAGCCTTTACTAAGACCCATTATTTCTCCATAAAGGCATCTTTCTAGATGAGTTTTCTAATATTGCTCTTGTTTGTATTTGTGATTGAAAGTGTAATGTCCTCAAAATGACAGTGTAAATCATTAGAGTTTAACTATCAAAAATGTTTCCTCCTCTAAGCAATCTTTGGCTAAGCAAGCCAGTGTGATGACTAAAGAAGACAGAGCTCTTTATGAACGACTTCTGTGTGCCCTGTAATGGAAACAGCGAGTGTGCGTGTAAGATTAGGTCACATATTTCACACAGGGACAAGCAAAACATGGTGCACGGATCCAAGCATTTTTCCATGGTCTCCACATGAGAATAACAGGATCTCAACCAGATCAATCTGCCTGGCAAAATTCCCCTCTGGGCAACTGGGGGGATCACTCATAGGTAGGATGCATGTTTGCAATTGCTGATGGCAGATAGTATACGATGTGTGTTATTCAAAAAGCAATTTGGCCCTGCAAGAATATTAGCCATTTGGATCTGTGACCTTGACAGCAGGGAGTGCTGAATCTCCATTCGAGTAGTTGAAGGCAAAACAGCGCAGGCTTGCTGGAAGTGTAAGAATATTCCAAGTTAATAGGCTATATTAATGTCTAAAAGTTAAATTGTGGTCTTTATACTTTCTCTGTCTTTCCTCTCATTAGTCTTATCCAATTGTGCATGTATGGGCAAGAGAGATTTTGAAATAATAAATGTGGTATTATACCTGATCCTTTAAGCAACAGAGATGAAAGACTGATTTTTTTGTTTCAGTCCTAGGCACGCTGACTTCAGGGATAGATATGGAGCCCAGTCCAAGGGATTCTGCTGTACAGCTGACATTAAAGCTTATTGGAGTCCCAAGGAAAACAAAATGACATTCTCTTGCTTGGACAAGAAATTAAATACAGATTGCAACTTATTCAAAGAGTTCAAAGTCAATTACTTTTCCCACTGAAATCAATGAGAAGGACTTTCTATTTCAGTTCATCAGACCTGCTGGCGGCTGAGAAAAGTGACTTTATCTGGGATCTTTATCACCATTTGCTGTCCTGGATTGTTGGATTTTCTCTTTTCTTTCTTTGACTGATTGATGATTGGTCTTATAAATACAACACTCATTTTTTTTTCTAAAGCCAATTCCAGTGCTTTCAATAACCGGCTAGAATTTTGAAAAATCACTGGAATTTTCCTTTAAGACATTGTAAATGCCAGAACAAAGACTAATATTAGCTGAATGAAACATCCAAAGCACACATCTTATTTCCCAACAAGCCTGTTAAAATGAGATTGCAGCCAGGGTGAGATCTATGGAGACATTCTGACTAGACTTGGCTTTTTATTCAGTGACCTCTCTAAAAATGACATGCATACTTTGATTTTGTCTTCATCTATCACTATTTGGTTAAGGCTGGTATCACTTGAATGGACTTGTACTTTTTTCTCTGGCAGGAGCAGCACCTTGACAGTGCACAGTCACTTAAAATCCACTACAGAATATGGAGTAGATGTGCCTGAGGGAGATTAGGCTGATGTCTAAGCTCCATTCACTCAAAGATGTGAAAGACTCTATCTGCTTACATGCACTGATCTTAAATTTTGTTTTAGCGGATTACATGTTGGTATTGCCATCTCCAAGATTTCTGGCCTGACAACTGTCAGTCATTCTTAAACCCATGGGTTCACACAAACATGATGTCTCTTCCTTTATTTTCTGCACAAGATTTACAGCTAATCTAGGGCTGGTATAAAACTAGCACACGGTCTTAGCTTGTGTACAGCTCCACAAACTGAGGCAGGCTGCGAATCTGGCAGCTAAATCACCAGGGCCCAGTTTCCAACCTTATTTAATAAGCATCATAACATTTAGCTGTTAAGCATCCCAAGTGATTAATCACATCATTCTCGACTTCCCCTGCCCTTTGGTTATCTCGCTCCGCGGGGTCTTTGCTGCCCAGCCCGGCCCACGTGCTCACTGCCCCTGGCCAGTGATATGCCGGGACATGCCGGGGGGACGCTGCCCTGCTGACTTTGCTCTGTGGTCACTTGCTCTGGGAAATAAGTTTGGAAGCTCATGGTGCCATCCACATTTTAAGAGATGTGGTGGTTGGGTGCTGCTTGCAGCGCAGTTTCCAAGGAGAAGGGACACTGGGAAAAGCAGGTTTGTCCCAAGAGCCTTTACACTGCCTGTTTTCATGCCAGGCTGGTCCAGCTGTGCTAACAGCAGTCACTCCTGGCACCATGGGCACACACCAAAATCTCCAGACAGCTGCCATGGTCCTGGGGAACCAATGGGGAGCAGTGCCCCTGGAAAAAGCAGTGTCCTGCCTGGAGCACCCATGGTGCCCTGAAGAATAAGGATGAGTTGGGGAGGTCTCCATATCCCTGTCCTTGATGATTTACTTCTTCCCAGAACGAACCGTTTGGTATTACAGCCACGCTGGCACTCACAAGGCAGGAGTGCATGTGCCAATGCAGCACTTGCCATCATGGACAGTGCAGGCAGCCCAAAGAGTCAGGCCAGATGAAACTGCTCAGGGAAATGCTGGATAACTCAGCTTACCTGCACAAGAGGAGTTCAGATCTAACACTTCAGCAGAAGCCTGTTAATAGGATGCTCAAGGGTTAGCCATCAGTAAACTAAAGGAAATTATTATTTTCATTTGTTAAGGACTGTTCTTCTCATTATAGATTTGCTTTACTCTTGAATTATGGTCTTCAGCTTAAGGAAAAAGAAACAGACCTATATTCTTATTTGAAAACTTTGTTTTGGATCCGGAGGGAAATAGAGAAAGAGAGACCCCCAGATCGCTGTTGTACAAAAGGAGCAAAGGACATGAAATATCTTGAGAAGTGGAAAAGGCAACAAGTGGATGGCAGTTACAAGGATCTGTGGGGTAACATCTGTGTCAGCTACCCAAACAAAACAGCATAAAATGCTCTGTGAGCTTTGGGTAAGAGGCAGAGTGTGTCCTTTAGTGAATACAGAGAGAGGGAACGCTTGATGTCAGCAACAGTCACTGTTGTTGGTGGAAAAGAGGACTTCACTTGCAATTACTGCGTTGCGGGCCACAAGTTGCCAAGTGGAGAGCACCACATCCAGCCCCGACCGAGACCGCCCGGCTTGGGCAGAGGTCTCCTAAGGAGGACTGTGGCGCCAGCAGCACCAGTCTAACCTTGCTGGCTCTCCAGTAAACACCGTGCTTTTTGTTTCTGGGTTGCCACCTATTAACTGGGTAAGCAGGGCCAACTGCCCCGGCAGCCGCCCATGCCCTGCGATTCTGCCTGGGGTAACTTGCTCAGGGTGCATAAACCCACCTCGCGCTGAGGACCACTGCGCTGCATGCTCCTGTTCAGCATGTTTAAGGGATCAAAGCAACCTGATTTCACCCCAGATGAGATGTGGTCTTCTTGCTGAATGGGAACCTGTTGTGCCTGTTGCAAAGGTGATAGCAGTTTGTTTGCACAGACCTATCGCCCTTCAGTTCCCCTTTCCTTGGAGGGGGGAAGTGCATTTTATTGCAGGAACTCAGTGTCCGCGGTATGGGGGTGCACCCAATAAGACAGGACGTGCCAAGGAATGATGAAGGAATCTTCAGGCTAGAAGACTTTATTTTGATCCTATTGTCCATGGAAGGACAGTGCCTCCAAGAAACAGTAATGATTATACAGGGTATAGAGATTTTTATTATCATGTTTTTGGCACCACAATGACATTCAGCCTAGTGGCTCAAACACTGTTTAGAGACATTAAAGACATGAGTTCAGCCCAGGCACAAACTTCCTGGAGATAAATTGCGCAGTCTGTTTTGAGATCTCTATGAAAACAGAGCTGCTATCTCTCTCACACGCATCTTGAAAGAATGAAGTGGCCTAGTGGTGATGATGCTCTCAGCTACAGCATTGGAAAAGTCGAAGGAAGCTCCCACAGCTCTCATGGTCACTATTAGTTAGCAGACTTTCAAGGACCAGCTATGACTCCTGAGCATTCAGGGCATTTGTCCTGGTTATATCTTGACAGAACTTTTAAATATATACGTATATATTTATATATATCTATATAAAATGTATCTATATTTAATATAGAATATTAATATGTGATAATATATACAATCTAAATACATTTAAAGACATATATATACCTGAGGTCATAGCACAAGCTCTGAAATTGTAAATGTAATTGTAAATTGTATAATGTAAGAAACAAGCCAGTATATTTCATTGTTTTTCACATTTCATAAATAAACATAACAAAGTAGGATTCTTTTGTTCAGATGTCAGTTTAACCAATACCATAACTTCCTATTGTTAAAAAAAGAATAAAAAGACTGGAACTGGAAGACTGTCTTTACTGTGAACATGAAAACAACGAATACTGCAATCTATGCAAGCTCTCTGAAAATGTACTTTTGCTCTTGATTTTATTTCTGCTCCGTATTTTAAAGAACTCATTTGAAATAACAAATGTCCCACCTTCAACCACTAGAAAAATTGCTGCAATTTGCAAGTCATAAAACAGATGCCCCATTCATATAGAAAATTCATACATATTATTTTCAAGTGCACTCCTAGGATGATTCAGAATCACATTCCCGTATGTATGCCTGCATGTATGCATTCATTTCACTATAAACTTTATTGGCAGGTAGAAGTATTTAAATTACAAAATGGCAACAGCTGGATCGCAGCTTGATTCCCCACGGAAATCCGTGTTGGGGAAGGAGAGGGCCGCCTTGGTGTATTTTCCACAGTCTCTCCACAGAGCCCAGCAGTGACCACGCGAGCTCTCCCGTCCCATGGAGCAAAGCAGCTTTGAGACGATGCGCGAGACCTCGCGCGCCACCCGCTCCAACCAGCACAGCCCACGCGTGTGGACGGGCACCAGGTGTCTCTTCCCCTGCCAAGGACCAAGAGCTGAAGCCCCGAGCTGCACGTTCAGCTGAGCTCAGTCCTACCTGCCCAGGAGAGCCAGGAATGGGGGAATGGGGCAGCCTCGTGCAGCTCGTGTCTTGCTTTTTTAAACCTCCTGGTAACCTTGGAAAGGGGAAAAAAAAATCATAATGAGAGAGCCCTCTGCTGGTAAATTAATTTCTGACCAGAGAAGAAATGACAAAATTTGGCTCGCGTTGGGTTACTTCTCCATGCCGTCAGCAGATCTGTAAGGTTATACAAAACAGCTTTGTTTCATAACTGCATTAAAGGAACAAGGACATCTGAAAATCTGTGTGCTGGGAAGGCAGCGGTGAACAAGGTCCCCAGGTTAGGGAAATCGAGTTAGGACAGTTTGCCTTTGATTTCCTGGGACAGATTTAACTATTGAGCTAAAAGCCACTGACATTAGAGGTGACATTTCAGCATAAGTCAGCAGAGGATGTTGCCCCCTATGTAATATGAGGACTTTGAAAGCAGCAATTTGGGGCTCGGGAGCAGAGAAAGAGAGGACACGTTCCCACCATGCACAGGCACTGATTACCCAGGCCTATTGTACATGTAATGATTAGCAAGTTCTCAGACACGCATAAATCTGGCCTGCCATTTGTGCTACACAGACCATTAGCGAAGTGTTGCATACGAATGTTGCTTTTACTAATCTCTGCATTATAGTCACCATCCAGCAGATACACTGATGAATCAGTTCTGTTAGTAGAATATTATTACCTTTTAAAAATGGATTTAGGGTTGAAATAAACCTGGGGGGAGAGGAGACAACAGTTAGATACAAATGAGCCATGCAGGGGGTTGTTCCTGTCTGCCTCCCCATCCCACTGGGCGCTGGGGAAACGGCCCAGCCATTTCGCTATCACCTCCTCCCCGGGGGCAAGGATGGCCTTCCTGGTGTAAGCTTGTACCCAGCCTCACTTACCAGGGCTGTGACCCTCACCTGGACTTATGACCATGCCAGGAATTCGTATTTAACTTGTGGAGTGAAGAGGTAGAGGAGAGAGGGTGCAGCAACTGATGAGTAGGACATGGGGACAAACACCAAACACGAGGAATGATAATCTGATGTGGCCAAATGAGGCCTTGCAGGATCATTTGGCATCTCTTGCTTCTGGGTGGCTGCCACGCAAGTCAGAGAAAGCAGCACATCCATATCAGACTGTCCCCAAAGCAGGAGGAAATCCTCAAGATCATGGCTGCGTAAGCACCTTCAGTATTTATAAGTTGCATTAACCTCAAGCGCCATGCGTTGGGATATTGATCTAAAAGCCTCTTGATAATATACAGATAAATACCACATTCATAATAAGGTACAGTGTATGGCAAGTGGAAATATATGTAGGAGATAATGATAACTTGTTGCAGTTTGAAATAGCGACAAAATGTGATTATTAGAGGTAAAAATATACTAATAATCATTGGGCAAGAGGTCAAGCATGCTTCACTTCATGGTTCTCATGAAAAGCCTGACAATAAAAAGCAGAGGGATGCTACCTTTGAAACTAACTACATGAAGGCTTTTTTTTTCTCACTAAGATCAGCTTTTTATGTCCGTCTATTGAATTTTAAAATAGCCAATTTGGAGAGGCAGACTTAATAAACTGACCTGTTCTCTGCAACACTGGTTTCATATTTTTCATCTCTTTCCTAATATAATCGATAGTAAAGGAAAGATTGGCCTGTAAGTAAAATTGCTCATGTGGGCAGTCAATGGCATGCACTGAAAGGATGTTTTAAACAGTCTTAATAACAATTAACTTCTCCGAATGGTGGGTTTCAGCAGCCAGCTGAGCTGCATTTAGTGCGCAGTCAGCAGGAAGCCCCCCCTCACACTGTGCACCTCGAGAGCTCCTCAAACCTCTCACTTTCCAAGAAATGTGTTGTACTGGGTATGAATTTAGCAGGAGTTAACTCCTTTCAGCAGGAAGGGCATACGGGATGCTCAGGCCTCGCTGCAAAGAGAAGACTGGGCCTGCACAGAGTGGGCAGGATAAGGGGCAGAAGGAGCAGTGGACCCCAACCACCAATGTGTTATCAGTAGGATCCAAGCAGAGGACCCTGTCCTTATGGTCTTCCGCTGAGCATGTCCTCCCCTAAGTACCACATGTGATGGGGCATCATGCCAACACAGATCCTGGCCACAGGCCAGCACACAGGCCTCTCATTCTTCAGGTGAGCGTGGGGGTCATTTAACATCTCGTGGCAGGATCTGGCCTGCAGAGAAAACACCAAAAGCTGTGGCTAGAGTCGCTGGAGAGTGTGAGCAGTTAGGAGTGACCACGTCTCCCTGGGGGAAGCTCTTGCCCAAGAGGGCAAGTGGAGAGAAGGAATGGGGGTTCCCCAGCCCTGGCTCCTGTCCCGTTGGTGGCAGACCCCAGGGCCTGCAAGCACTTTTGTATGAAAATTTGTGAAGTGTAAACACAGAAACTCCATTTCCTAGGGAAACGGTGAGAGCAACATGCAGCTCCTTTCACCAGCTAGAGCTCTTTCATCTTGTACCACTTTTTACAAGTCTTTATTGAGTCCCAGATGTTCATGTAAATACCATTTGCAGGTAGTGGAGTTTTGTACTTTGCGGTCAGTATTTTGTTCCAGGAATTGAGTGCAGAGCTCAAAATGGATTTTATTACTATTATTTATTTATTACAAATGTAAAATTTTTGCTAAAAACTGAGAATGCTTTCCAGCTGCCAGCTATTTTGTGTCAGTTCATTATTCATAATCCTGACTTTTTTTTTTTAGATGCTAAACCAAAAGCCAGTTGTGACATTTGGGAGGGCTGGAGCATTGGAAACACGCACGGTGTTTGTCAAGCAGGCCACACTCAGAGTCCCGGGGCTGCCCAAGAGTAGCCTGGAACACCAGCAGCAGCAGCCATCATTCCCCGCTGACTCCCCCTTTTCAAGGTGATTTCTTGGGCCCCGTGACACATCCTAACAGCCTCCCTTGTCTCTGCTTGTCTGTAAGTGCTTGCAAACAGGATGCAGCTTCCAACAGCAACAACTGATCTGTGTTGTGGAAGGTGGTCAGGGATATCAGATGACATCAGGCTGGAACCAGACACTTGCACAATCTTTTGAAGTGTCCTGAGACATCCAGTTATAAGCAAATCAGGAATTCTATTGTGATCTAATTGACAGTCAGACCTCAGTAATGTGCAAGCAGTTACTGGACTGTGGTTTAACCAAGTGCCAAGTACAGAGATGCTGAGATGCTTTCACACAAACTCCCTCCTGAGCAGAAGCAATAGGGTCTCTGCACTGAGATACCTCTCCATCCAGCAGCTTGGGGAATTCAGTGCTTTTCCCACTGAAACATTCTTCCCCCCCCCACATCTTCACTGCATGTTCTTGGGCTTGTTTTCTGTAGTTAATATATCACTTGTTTACTTACATTAACAAAGTTACCCCAAAGTCTCCCCTATTCTGGCTGGCCAAGAACTAAGATTGAAATAACAAAATAAGTAAGAACAGTGAAGAATATAGTCAAAAGCACAGATAAGAGCTAGGTTCTCATCTGTGTCTTTGAAAATTCCTCTCATTAGTATTATCAGCATATCTTAAGAAAAATGTCTGATAGTTACAGCCCATCTGGCAACATGGGGAAAAGAAAGACAATATTCAAATAACAGGAGACCTATTTGCCAAGAGCGTATGCTGCAGAGGTGCCAGATGATATCCCGGTGCTGTGTGTGCGCCTGCTGGGCAGCTCTCTGTGCAGCACCCACTGCTGCACGTTGAACCCTTGCACACTCTGAGCAGCACTTTCTTTCTATCAAAGTCTTGCTGAAGTCAGTAAAACATCTTAGAGAGTCTATCAAGGTGCACATCAGAATCAATTTTGTAACACAGCACCCACTTTTCCGCATCTCCAAAAGCACCCAGCAAATGCAAAGTCCTTCTTGCTTTCTTTTTCTGATTTCCATTTATTCCCTGCAACAAAACAGTCACCTCTGCATAAGCTTTAATAAATAATTCACTCTACCGTCTCTGGTTTAAAACACACCAGATTCCAGCTATAAACTGCTTCAAATATCCTGAGAACTTCTGCAAAGCACAATGCAAATTTGAAAAGTTCAAGCCTGGTGCTAATGCAATAAAAGAAGGCGAATATGATTCCAGATATACAGTTGGTGTAATGCCTTTAGGAACCACTCCATCAGTTTGATTTAGAAAATGATTGTATTATGTTAAAACAACTAAATTGGATAAGAGGGAGAGGGATTTGTTGACGTAAATCTTGTCTCTCGGTTCCAAACCCCTCCAACTAAATGCAAATAAGAAAATATATACAGGGAGAACTACCAATTTCCCCCAAGGAGATCTTTTTTCAAGGAAGTAAAAGTCCATATTGGAAATCAATCCCCTTGTTTATAAAGCAAGAAGCCTCTGTTGGAAGTCAGAGGGAAGGAACATGGGAAGAGAACCATCAAATAGAAGAGAACAAAGAAACATATTCAAACTCTATATCCCCAGCTCAGTGTTTTCAGATAATGGTGCTGGTGTGAATCAGGAATAACCTGGCATGTGTCAGCTGCACATCACCAGCTCAAAGGAAGAAAAATACAAATCAAAAATAGGGCCAGTGGCTTTAATAAAGGTCACAGTGATCAACCAATATCAGGAAGAAACAAGGCAGGAATAATGCTAGGCCTCATGAAATCTTAAAATACCTTCCACAGACCTAGCACTGGTGGCAATTTTCAGCCTACCAAATGACAAGAGTAGCTCTTCCCTTTGACCTTTCTCCTGCCAGGGGTGTCCTCATAAAGGCTATCAAAGCAGTGGGAGCAGGGAGCCTGGGCAGAGGCCAGGGTAGGAGATGAGAGATTCAGCCCTACTCCACTTTCCTTTGCCCCTACATCTCCCAAAAATAGGGGAATGGAGGCAGGGAGCCGAGCTTGCTGGAGGCACCTTTCCCCAGAGAGGTCGGGAACCATCTGTGATTTTGCCAGTCGATGCTACTGAAGAACTCCCAGCCCAGCCTCGGTTGTGCCCAACCTTCTGCTTAAACAGGTAATTGAATACAGCTTGGCTGATTTAAATAGAAGATCTGGGAAAGAACTGCAGCTTTATTCTGCAGAAATTATGGAAAATATTATCAATACATACATCTGTGTAATGCTAAACAGCTGTCAGAGATCAAAAGAAACAAATCTGGAATGACACTGTTAGGCAACTCCATACAAGATTCTTTCCCTATAACCATAATTGTTCCTTTATCTATTACACCAGCAGGGAAACATTTTCCCTAGGTGGTGAATTAACTCATTAACATTATTCAAAGCTTTGATTGCTGAGCTGTAGACAAACTGGTTATTGTCCCACTGCCCTTGGGATGGGGGTGCCAGGCTGGAACGCTGTGCAGGAACACAGGAACACTTCTTTCGGCAGAAGCCCCCCCAAGTGCTCCCTAGTGGAACCATGAGCTATGATGCGGCCATTGGCTTCTGTGAGGGGGCTCCTATTTAAGGTTTGCTTGCTTGGAGGTGCCTTGATCTCAGCCTGAAATCACCCTTAAGTTGAGCCAAGTCATCAAGCAAGTGAACGTGAGCAATGTAGTCCTTTCCTGCTCAGTACTATAAAGGACTCAATAAAGAGCCTTTCCAAACTCCAAATCTTACATGGTCTATGACTCTGTAGACTAGTCCCCACTCATGGTACCAACAGCTAAACTAGATCAGTGATGGAAATCAGCATCCTCTCCTTCACCGAGGACTAAGCAAACAAAAGTCACTTGGGTATGACAGTCCACTTGGGAAGGAATGATCCCAGCTGTTTTTTGGAGGATGGCAATGATAATCATTCTAAGAAACCAAAAAAACACAGCTTCTCTAGCAATAGACTATAACGCCTACTTGCCCTTGCTGTGGGCCAAAGAAAAACAGCAAGAGAGAGAGAGATGTGCCTTTCATTCACTTTTACTGCCACACAGCTCAGCCTCTGAACAGAGTGCTTTGATCCCAGAAAAACGAGAATACTGCTAAGGGCCATCCCTCCTGGTGACTGAACAGTGCACGGGTGGGCACCAGGCTGAGACCAAGCTGGGTTCCTGGCCAAGCAAGTGCCAGAGGATGCACGCCAGTCAGACCCCTGGGCAGTACTTAATGAGAGAGAGGTTGCTATGGGAGCTTGTAACTAACACAGAAAACAGTAAATTTCCAGATACTGGAAGGATTGGTTTGTGCAGAGACAGAAAGCTGTGTGTCTTTCTTTGGGTGTCAGACTGTATGACAGTAGCATGTTAGCCCTAAAAGGCAGCGAGATTTCTTCACACACCAGGCAGTGGACATTGAAACCACTAGCAATCACAAAAAAGCTCACCTGCCATTAGGCCAATGTTTTATTAACTAAAAATCCTTCTTTTCTCCTTGCGAGACAGTTCTCTCTGATGCTCACAGATATTCTTGCATTGTCAGCTCGTATTTAGTGATTCTTTCCAGGGGACTGAAAGAACCTTATTAGCATGAGATAATTTAGGCTTCTAATATCCTGCTTAAATTGTGACTGTGACATAGCTCAAGGAGCATGAGTACAAGCTGTTAATGCAGAGCAAAAGCCAGGGGCACACAGGTCTCACCGGGTGTCTTACAGACACCCCTGCAGAGATGCATCGTCTGCCACTGCCTCGGTGCAAAAGCCGGGGCCCGTCACTCAAGCCGTGGCAACTTGTTTTACCCATGGAGGAAGGAGGTTTTCAAGATAGCCGGCATCTAATGCTGCCTTTCCACTGTCCGTCTCTTTGTGAGCACACAGACACATCCTTGCGGTACCTGCCAGCTGGGATTGCTCCAGTAAGAAAGGTTCACTAGCACTAGCCATCACAACTCCAATTTCACCCCAAGATGAGCTTGGCCTCAACCCCTCACTTGTCCCATTCCTGGCTGGTGCCACTCCTGGGTGACCCTCACTCCCCTGAACCTAAAACATCAGGGAGATGCTTGTGAGAGATCAGTAATTTTCTTCTTCGTCTTGAAAATGCCTAGGGCGGCTGGAGACTGCAGTGACACTTCTGCAGGAAAGAGCAAAATGTATCCATCCAAAAGCCTACAGGTGCTGGAAAGGTTTTCGCCTTCAAAATATCCCATTGCTGCCTCTACTGCTGGCAAGAGTCATTGCAGCCCTATGCATGGCCGGCTTTTGGCCGTAGTAATAGTTTCTTTTCCCAAGGTCACCTGTAGGAAAATCAGAAATAGGAACAAGATATCCTGACTCCAAATCTTGCACTTTAATCACAAGGCCATTGCCTCCCTCTTTTGCATTTGCCAATTTTATCCTGTCCTGCTTGTAGTGACATTCATGCTCTACAGCACCACTCTCCTCCAAAACAAAAATCAATAGAAGTCACCACTGATTTAGAAACAAAAGCAAACAAACTTTTCAGTAACTCCAAAATTTACTTGGAAAGGACAAAAGCACTTAGGATACCTACACAAAACCAGGTTTCTAGAACCCTAGCTATTGTATCAGAACGGCACTGCTTTCCCTTATCATTTCCATTTTTACACACTGAGCTCTTATATCACGCTTTGCTCGAGAGCATATCAGGATTTAACACACTGTACCAGCTCAGGAAAATAGGAGGGGGAATGAAATAGCTGTAACAACCAGCTCTATTTATGTACCAGCCAGACCTATACTGCTGGATAAATATACCATATGAAAATCCCTGGGAGAAGAGCGATTATGTTAAGAGTGGCTTATCTGCATGATATTTGATTAACAGAAAAGAAGCTAAACAAACAGTGATTTCTCTTTGGCAATCTGTCCTACTTCCTCCTTGAGAGGTAGAATATGAATAGAAGAAAGGCAAAAGGCCATTTTTAGGTAGGGCGAGCTCTTGCTGATGACCTGCTCCTGCATCCCAGGCGGCCTCCATCTGCTGCGGGTTTGGGGAAGGAGAGCGTTTCCCGTGGGACGTTGCCCACTCTGGGGAGCAGCAGCTCTCCTGTCACCTGGGCAGGCGTTCAGCAGGGCCCCTGGAGAGGCTCTCCTGAGGAGCACAAGGGCACACAGCTATGCAATCCCTTAGGATTGTCCCGTCTTCCCAAGGAGAACTTCCCTGCCGGCTCCCCGGTGGGATTGGGCAGAAGCCTCTAGTCCAGTCACCCAGAAGCAAATTCTTTTTTGAAAAAAAAAAAGAAAACAAAAAAGAAAAAATGCTTAAGAACATATAATTCTCACTCTTTGGGGCTTTTTGTTTGCTTGTTCTTTTGTGTTTTTTGTTTTCCTAGAAGTCTGGCAGCAGTGTATGTTTAATGATGAAAATTAGAAAAGCTCTGATTTTCAGAAACTAACCATGCAACCCCAAAACATCCCCCTCACCTTCAAGGTATATTTCCTTATAAAGCTGAAACATCCTGCTTGGATGTGGACTATATTGTAGGCAGCTATGACATCGTATTTTTTAAATCAAGATGGGCATAACTTCTTGTGGAGAACCTCACACAGACATCTCGGGGGATTCATTTTTTTTCCTTTTTTTCAAGTTTTCTGTGTGCAAAATGTAGTGTCTTGTCTTTTCTCAGAGAGGAAAAATGTTCCTGATTCAAAGCAGCACTGAAATACAAGGCTCTGCCAGATGTTACATAAACGATGATGTAATGTTCAAGTACTTCATTACACATGCAGCTCTGTTCTTCAGCCTAGCAGTGATTTATTACATTTTGTCAATCCCATTTTATGTACCCACATAATTTTTACATCATTTTTCTTCATGACATTGTTACATTCTCACAGAAGCACATAGAGATAACATCATAACAGTGCAGGCAATGCAGTTAGCATTTTACAAATAATGTTACTAATAAATAAGTATACCAGTGAGGGGGAAATGGTCTGTCTGAGAGAGTGAAAAGCAAATTTACCTTTGAATAATCTGATGGGGGAAAGAGGCCATGGTTCCAATAAGACAACTGAGTTTGTATCCTCTCGGAGCGTCTTCTGCCTTCATGCAGAACAGGGAGAAAATGCTGTTCTTGTCTCCTCTTAGTTTAATCTCACATTCTCTTTGTTTTCCTAATGTGCTCTGTGTGCTGCCGGCTAGATCTGATACACCAGCTGCTTGGTCAAATAGATTAATCAGCAAGCACAAAAAGATCAACACTTAAAATCTATTTTGACCCTGAAATTATAAAGGCATAGAATATATTAGCTTTTTTCCTAATCTTCCATCAAGGTTTGCTCTAAAAAGCACACCCAGCAATATCACTTTATATACAGAGAAAAAGGATTCCAGAAACTACAGACTGAAAAGATATGAAGGTCATGTCAAAATAATGCAGCAGGAGATTTAAAAGATGCATTCCTACAGGAATATGGTTAGAGAAAATAACCCTTCTAATGAGCAGAATACCCAGAATCTTGTTAGCCGACCGGAGCTGGGAAGTTCTCCTACCTAGAAGTCAGCTATTAACCTGTATCGCATAAAATGCTGCCGGGAGCAGATGCAGTTGATAATAATTTAAAATTTCCTTGTTCCAAGAAGGGAAAAATCCTGGTTTTCCTATATCACTAGGAAAACCAAATGATCTCCTGTTTTCAATGGTATTATCCCCTTGGTTCCCCTGGGGGCTCCACAGGACAGCATTTGTTATTCAGTGCTAAGGTGAGGGTCAGCAGGGCACTCAGGCATACACTTACGACTCATTAATTTCAACAGCTAAGCTCATGCTCAGAAATTTGACTAAGCCAGAGGCTCATTCTGCTGTTCTTCATGATATGCTTGGGCTTTATCCTAAAGCCCATTAAAATTTGTCTGGGGCCACCCACTGACTGTGCTGCCTCTTGGATTTCATTGCAGTTATCCAGACTACTCAAAAATGTCAGTGCTCCACAGAGACATGCTTCTACTCTTACAAATAGCTGAGCCTTTCCCAAATCTGGATGCTGAAACCAAGCAATACAAAGATTAAATGTTGCTTTCTGCCCCAGGACATCCCTGAGTAGAGGTCTGGTCCAGAGAAAACTCTTGCTTTCTAAAACCAATAAAGAGATGAGCCTGGGTTTAGTCTGAGTCCTTGCAGAGATTTCAGACCATTTTGCAATTAATCTTCTTGTTGCTTTCCCTCAGAAGAAAACAGAGAGAAGAAATGCCAGGACCTCAGCACCGTACAATCTCACTGCCACCCTGCACACCCTGCAAAGGCACCCACCACCTCGCAGGACTCTGTCTATGAGGGATTTGGAGTGGTTTGGCTCTAGAAGCTGTCACCACCCTTTCTTTGAAGGGGAAAAAAGAGGGAATGGACTCCATTGTTCCAGAAAAACATAAATAATGGCCACATGGATGGCATGTGGAAACAGAGACAATGTTTTTAAGAAATGATGGCACACACAGGGATACAGCTCTTGAGTCAGTGGGCACAGGCTCCTTCTGCTGCTTCTCTATTATCATTGGACACCCTCCAAAAATGCTATTCTCTAACTAGCCATGAGATTCAAACTGGGGCAAATAGGAGTTTGATTTCTTTTCAGATAAAAGAGATGTTACAAATGAGAATTTTATCTCGCATGGAGGCATGATAAAGTATGAGACAGAATCCTTCTTGATTACAATCTTCCATCATTTTGATTTTATAATTACTGAATGGAATCAATCAGCTTTCAATTGTTACCTTGGCGAAAGATTAAAACATCATTACTTGTCATACATATTTCACACTTTAGCAAATTTTAATAAACTGAATGCATGAGAAATGGCCATATTATCTTTCATGGCACTGGGATGCTAATGACATTTCTATTGATTTTAATTCACATTTGTTGGTCAAAATTACTCGGATTCAGGCAAGGCATGGACTCCCATAATCAACACTAACAAATGATGACTGCTGAACACTGAAACGGCTAAAATGGAATCATTAATCAGCAATATCATAAAATAATTGCCTATGAGCTAGGGAGGCCTCATCTTCCTAATGATCATTTTTATGGTGTATTGATCTGTGTGTAATTTGCACATGGTAGCGATTTCTGCACAGGATGCCAAGCAGGAAGTGGGAGCGGAGGCCTCTGAGGCTCCTCGGAGCAGGCCGGCTCCTGCCATCGGCTGCTGTTCCAGCTCCCCTGAGGGACCGGGGACCGTCCTTGAGGCACTGCCCGAGGCGCGGGCACCAACAGGTGTCCCTGTCCTGTGAGCTGAATCCTCCTTGCCACGCTGGGTCCAGACCCACCATCCCTGATCACCTCCGTCCTCGCTCCGACTTGCAGCGACTGCAGAGGAGTCACTGTGACTTGGAAATCCTCTTGCACAAAACCTTCTCATATCCTTATACCCGTCAGTCTCGGCACAGCATCTGCCTCAGCCACTGCTGTCCTGCAGGACCAGCATGGGCACCAGACCTCATGGCAACAGCCCACCAGCACCGAGCAGTGGCACCTCTCCCGTGGACAAAGAGGTGGGGAGCAGTCTGGGAACATCTCTGGGAAAACAGCAGCTGAAATGGGCCTTAATCTCAAGGTATTCTACTACTGCACTGTCTGTGTAGAGCTAAAGACTCCCTGTCTTTGAGCAGGGAGAGGAAGGGTCTCTAGTAAATTATTACAGGGTCCTAGAGCATGACCTGTCACAGCATTTCTGTCAGGCCTTTCTCCTGCCTTGCCAAGCTCCTGCTCCATCCATTCCATCCATCTGGATCTGAATTTTTCTAAAGGCTGGGGCAGTGCACATCCCACCTGAGAGAGATTATTAAATACCACAAAGCTACTGCTGAGCACATCTCCACTGGGTAAATCAGAGCGAGTCTGCTGCTGCTGACTGCTGGGCAAGCACGGTGGGCACAGGGCAGAGTTTGTTCTCAGCTCCACAGTGGCACCTGTTATGTCTATAACATACTATCTCCTTTTATTATTTTTTATTATTATTTGGCTATTATTTTTATAGCAAGAATATGAGTTCATAAATTCTCTTTTATTTTCCTATGTGTCTAAAAATCCTGATCTGGGTAGAAAGTTCTGGGCATATTTTTTAATATAAATTACAGAAGGATCTGTTATCCACTAGCCTAAGTAACCCTGCCAATTAAGAAAATCAGAGATACTCATGCTCAATAATTCTGAAAATCAAGCCAAATGAGACACCAACAGATGCAGAAATTTAACCTGAAGGATCTGATTTTAAAAATCTAGTCCAACTAGCACTTCTTTGCTGAATCATATTTTGTTTTCTGAACTGACACTGATGCTTTCTCTTTCCATTTCTTAGCAAGACTTACTAGCAAGATGATGTAATTGAATTACTCAGACTTCATTACCATTATCAATACATTACAGAACATTTACTAATATACTCTGAAATGTTATAAATAATTAAAACTTAAATACATTTGTTGAATTAATACAGCACATTTTGTGATACGCTTTTTCCTCCTTGTATGGTCCAGCATTGGGATGCTCTTAGCCCACAGGCCTGCAGGCTTTTAAAAATCAACTTACCTCTAAGCCCTTGAGAAGTGCCATTAACACCAATGGAACTAGACACAGTTTTAAAGTGCATGCAGAGATGTTTGCAAGATCAAGATTTAACCTTCTATCCTTTAGTTCCTCTTTCAATCAGTGGAGTAGATAGATAAGTTCAACATCTTATAGGGCCACCCAGTAATACTGTCTCATGTCTTTGCTGATTTACTGTCTCTCTTCACTGATAAGTACAACTCTGTACTTTGCAGCAGAATCTCACTAATCGCTGAGACCACTGGCAATTCAAACTTAGTTGAATTACAGCTGATCCTTATTATTACCACCAGAAACCTTCATTGTCCTTCTCCATAACATCACCAAAGATTAACATGTTGGATTTATGTCTAATAGCACTGGTGTATGCCATGTCTTCAATGTATGACTGTGTGCACTAGCACTCTTAAAATAGATCGTGATCCTTTTGGTGGTGTGGTGGTCTTTGTTTCAGGGTCTCCAGCACAGCAATATGGAGACAGTGCTGCATCTCTTTGGTAAATATAACAACCTGAGATCCAGTTTACGCAGGAGCAAAAGACATCTATCCCCTGTGGCAAACCTCAGAAACCATGGCCCATCCTGTGACACACTGTGCACACAACAGTGAGACATGCTCTGCCATAAAAATTGCTCACTCATTTGCAATGCATCATGCGATATCAGATAAAAAAAGGCCTATACTTCACATTCACTGCAAATAATTTAACTACATAAAGAAAATAAATATATACGTTGGAAGTAAAATGTGGTATGTTATGTGCTCTATTCCTTCTGGAAACAAAGGACAAATTCCCTGTGCTCCCTCCATTTATACGGATTATCTGTGAGAATCTGTTTCCTTCGAGAATTGCCTCTGTACACAGGAGCTAAACCAGAGTTTGAGCCTCACTTTCACCGTGTATAGTCCAGAGATACCAGGATGAACCAAGGGGATCCCTTTAAAATTCAGCAGGGATGAGCAGATCTTTACGGCCAGTGTGGACAGCAAACACAGGGGAAAGGTGCACAAACCTGCACCAACTGAGAATCTGACTCTGAAGTGTTTTAAAAATTATCAGGAGTGTCTCTGCTTGAGGAGAATGTATATGTACATGCAGTCTTGAATACCACATTTCAGGGCGGCTCATATTTGCTTTTCCTGATACTCTTCCTCCTTGTGTAGGATATATCTGCTAGTTTAACTAAGGCATTCTCATAAGTAGAAGAATCATTTGAAAAGCCAATACTCATTTTAAAATCTAACTCTAATAAAGATAAAATACAAATAACAGACAGAAAAACTGAACTGAGATTGAAGCTGTACCAAGGATATCAGAGAAACTGCCAGGCTCTGGGGCATATTGGCCAGCAATGCCAAAAAGCAGTGGATTTGCATGGATTGCAAATATTGACCTTCTCCTGCTCCAGAAGGATAAAACCTGTTTCCCTTGCCCACCCTAACTCCTGATAATGGCAGACACAGCAACCTCAGCTGCCTCAGCAGTAGTACACATTACTCTGCTCTTTCTCACTCCTTAATGCTTAAAAATCCTGTTCCTGTCTTTGCCTTCAGCTTGAGGCCTCAGGCAATCTCTCCTAAACAATTTGCTCACATCCATAAAATGAAGAAATCCTAGCCTCTGAATTTCCTTGGCAACTAGCAAGCAGCCAGTAAAACATCCTCTGATATCAGCTTACAGATTTTGTGTCCTCCCCATGCATGGGGATGTGGTACAGGGCACACCAAGCTGCACCAACTCAGCAGCGTCTCCATCGTGATCTTTGCAGCGCCAGAGCAGTCAGGCTCTCCTTCAAGTCCAAAGGCATGAGAAGAGACACGAAGTTTTATCTTGCTGATGATTTGTTGATTAATGGCTTCTTTACAACCTAGGTCACCTACTGCATGTCTGTTTATGACTGATGTAACATACTGTGGTAATAATCTCAAATCAGAAGGATACCAAAAATGAGCCTCTAGGACAGATTTCTAGATTCCTATTCCCACGTAGCGACCATTTATAAAGCTTCAACAAGCCTCAAAGTGCACCTTGAAATGCCAGATTTAAACATAGGTGCCTGACTTGCAAAGTAAAATGAATGTAGAAGAATTTACTTGCTATATGTTTTGGTCTTCAGAGGCCTTTTGTGGTATCACTGTTTAAAAAAATCAATAAAATTATGGCAGTGACACAAAACCAATAAAGCTGATAAATGTAGAGTTGAAGAATCACTCTTAAACTGTACCAGTCCCTAGGAGAATAAAACGTGTTGTTAAACTCAAGCCTCTAATGAGATGTCATGTACTTGGCCTGTTCTCCTGTCCATGGTCACTGGCTACCAGGGCTGCTCTACTCCAATCAGTTCTTTTTAATGTCCTGTTCACAGTGGGTGAAATACTGGCTTTAAGTCAATGATGTGAGCTTTTGAGGGCCAAGATTTCACACTCTAAGCTTACGGTGGCCATAGCTTGGCTGGGAGCCCTTTGGGGGCTACACCACCACTCAATCTCTGCCATTCCTATGCCCAAAGCAAAAGCAGCAGAAAGAATCTTTGCCTTTCCCTGTGGCTCATAGGTGGATACATCTATGAACAAGGATACGTATATGTATGCATGTGCATCTCCCAGGCAAAGGAAAGAATGATGGAAGGGCTAAACTAGAGATTTTGGAGATGCATGGCTGGGGTCCTCAGGGCTCGGAGGAGCCAAGGGCAAATCCAACTCTCTCTCCTAACTTGTTGATTTTGCCTTTTTCTGTTACAACCATAATACATTCTTAACATTTTATGGATGTATGTGAAAGTGTCAGTTCTGTTGTTGTTATGTATTGCTAAAGCAGCTATAAATGCCTTATGACTCAAGGATCTCCAGCCAGAACAGAGGAGCTTAAAAATGGAACAAAATTGCCATCCATAATTTAAATGGGCAGCATTCTCATTGAAAAATGCTTTTCAATTTAAACTCTATTAACAGGAAATTAGGAGATCTCCCATCGCAGTGTATTGTTTATTTTAAAATGAAAACTAAGAACATAAAAATACTATCAGCACAAATGTTTGATAGACCCAGAAATAAATTAAACCATTTTATTATGTTATTTTTTTACCCCCAATGTTTATCTTATGGTCTCCAGCAATTTAAATGTATGCAGAAAAGGAACTATTAAGGAGGTTGTGCAAATTGAAATTTAGGGCCAAATCCTTGTTGTTCTTAAGTCAATGACAGAACTGTCATCAGTTTCCATCTGATCATCCATCCAGATGCATTTAGATTAACAGTAGAGCTATCACAAAGGGCCTGAGCCTTGATTCTCTGCACAGCCAAAATTCCACTAGGGTTGGGAGGTGATTGTCATAATCACCATGCATAAAACAAAACAAAACAAAAGCATTTGCTGGCTGGATTCACTTGTAAAAAAGTGTATCTAGATACAGGTATGTGCATATATTTTAGGGATAAACACATACCTATGTTTGTGTATAGCTGTGGCTCTGGCTGAATGTGTATGTGTGGGTCTACCTACGCATCCATTTGCACAGTCAAGGTAGTGTAAAGAGGCAAATATAAATGAGAAGTTGTTTTGGGAAGTGCAGTCCTATTAAATAGTTCAATATGTATGGGTACACAGTGTATGTAAGCTCAGTAAAGCATGTGGCTCAATAATCTAACACATGGAAAGAGCATTTTTATGTGTGCAGAAGCCAGCAGCCTGAGTCATAGTCCCAGAAGCACCCAAAACTACCTGCTTTAGGACTGACCACTTCCCATGCCTTTTCTTCCAAGAAAGATTCTGCAAGTTCCTTATTTTAGTCTGAGCAGAAACATAGTAATACCAACCTTTCCCCTAATACTTAGATTCTTCTGTGGTAATATCTAAGGATAAGATGTGTAAAGAGATGCAAAAAGGCGAGCAAACGGCTAACTAGAATTTTTTAGTCCTTGAGGAAAACACAAAATGTGATTGCATTCACAATTAAAATGTTCCCTGCCACTGCAATACTGCCAAGAAACCTCTCGCGTCTCTGTAGTTATTTTTGATTTGCACATGAACTGTAGAGGCTCAGTCATTCCTTGGTCTAGGTTTCATCAAAGTTTGCCTTTCCCATACAGTGTTTTTAGCAAAGAATTTCCACATGTTTACAGTAAAGAAACGTGACTTCTTGCTGTATGAGACTGCTTGTTTTTCTAGCTCATACCCCTTGTCATACGCCCTGAAGGCTTGGTCTCCATAAACCAATGAAACTCTGAAGAGCATAAATAAAGCCTGATACTAAATAGCAGTGTCAAAACACTTCGGTAATTGGGACAATGCCCTTCAGTGAGCTACATTTTATAGGTGCACTCCTAAGGAAAAACAAGGCAGTAAGATGATGTGAAACCTCCTGCGACCTCAAGAGCAGAATCTGTTTCATCCCTGGGCCACCACGGGCCACAACCAGAGCAACCTCAGCTCGCACAGGGCTTGGGTGTCCCAAGCAGCCGCTCCAGGCTCTGCACAGAGTCTCGTCCGTATGCACAGAGCTGCTTGTGAAACCTTGACCTGCTCAAGAGCAGAGTCAACAACTCCTGCGCTTTCCTTAGAAAGAGAGAGCAGGGGGAAGAGCCACTGTGCGCAGCTGAACTACTGCAGTCTGCTTTCCTATGGCTTTGACTCTCAAACTCTGGATTTTCCAATTAGGGACAAACTCCAAGCAAAGTTTTCTTTAATGAGGATCATTCAAAATAACACTTTCTTATGTAGATTTTCTGCAGGGTTTAATAAGGGGTGGGAATAAGGGCAAGAAAAGGGATGTGTTTTAGCTGTTACAGTATCAATACTATGTCAATACTAAACTTCCCAGCAGGAATACATACACAGGAGTGCATGTTGCTTTACTAGCACTGCAGAAGACATCAAGCTGTAAGACACGTCTGCTCTGGTTGAACACTCTCCATAGCACGCTCAGGCTGGGCTGCTTCAGGTCCCACCGTTGCTGAGTGCAGGCAGAGCGAGCTCAGCTGCAGCCAACCTGCCCTGGGGTTGCATTTGAGTGGCTGTAAGAATCCAGCTCTCCGTGTCATGGTATATTTGAGTGTTTCCAGCTGCTCCTGTCAGGAGAAAAATTAACCTCAGCATAAGTTCCTCTAGAAGGACTGAGACATGGCATCTCTCTCAGCCTTTAATCCCAATAATTGTTTATCGGGAAACGGAGAGCAGCTTGACTGTCTCAGGTTTGGACTAAAGACTTAGTCCAATATTTTTTCTTGAATGCTGGTAATCCCACGTCTTTCACATCCCATCTGTCTTTACATTCACCACCAAATCCAGACCTGGCAAGACAGGCCACTCTCCATTTCAGAGGGCCTGCGCTTGTGGATGCCAGAGTCAAATCTCGTCCTTCGTCGGCTGTGCTCGTGCAGAGCTACCGCCCGCTGCTGCCGTCGGAGCGAGCATAAAGCCGCTGTTCATGTGAGTGCACCCGCTCCGGGTGAGCTCAGCGACTCTGGGCACTTCCAAAACCTTGACTAAATCCTTTCTCCTTTTCTTTGCTAAATCCACCTACTGAAAGAGAGGCCACTTCAAAGTGAAGCTCTTGCCCTGCCTGACATCATGGCATGCTGAGATAATTCAGAATAGATAAATGTTCTGACTACTGGCATCAAGAAACAAACAACAGGCTTACAGCAACATAAGATTAAACATGTTTCCACAATTATCCGGGAAATTGTCTTGCTGTCCATGTCCTTTCTTGTTATTTTTTGCAGCCTCCAACACACAGAAACCCTTAGATGGTTGTACAAAATAGAGCAGTGGTGCTTCAGTCCCAAAAGGGAGGCAGCTCAGCTGGAGGAGTTTTTCTGCTTGTCAGGTCAGGGCATGTTCCTGGCCTCCACGCCACTCGTATCGGTGCGCTCGAGAGGGGCACAGCGCTGCTCACAAGGCTGATCCTCGCTGCTGGGAGGGCAGTGCTGCACCACTGGCTCAGTGGAGAGACCCTATGCTCAGTCAGGAAGGCACAAGCCGAGGTGGCAAACGGGAGAAGGATTAGCAGTGAGGGAAAATGTAGCCTGCCAAGTCAAAATGCAATGAAAGCCTTGATCCCAGCCACTGCCTGTGCCAAAGAGCCTGCTACTCTAGCCCGGCCATGAAAACAATAAGTCTTGCCAAAGAGCAAGTGGGAGCAGATGGAGCAAGCTGTGGAGTACAAAAGCATGAGCTCAGAGATGCACTCAGGAGCAGATTATACAAGAAAAAGAAGTGATTTGTCAGAGTACCATAATTTTAGTTTAGCTTTCCTTTGCTTTTAGTTTAGTTTAGCTTTCCTTTGCTTTTCCCTGGTGCATGTCTTCCTTTGGTTTCCATTTCCTTTGCTTCTTCAGCAAGGACATGCTGCTTTGGGACACCTCTGCAGACTACCCCTTTTGATCGTGTCTTTCCTTAGACCAGCTGACCACGCTCCAATCTGCTTCGATCCCATGAAATCTCAGGGGCTAAAGAAGCTGTTAGTAGTTCTGCCGATGAGTTTCCTTGAAGTTTTCCCAAGGCGGCCTTCGGATACCCACTCTCTGTCCTATATTGAACACACCTAGGGCCATTGCGACCAGCTGAAATAGCAGAGCCCACAGCCCTTCCTTCTGCAAAGGCTGCCGATGTGGTCACTGCTGAACAGGAACAGTCTCAGCCTGTGCTGCCTCCACACCATACCCAGAAAATGTCTGGAAAGTGCTAACTGGCCACATATGCCAGGAGCCCGTCTAACCATTTCACAACACGTGAATGCCCAGGAGCCATCACCGCTTAATTCACTAGCTCAATTCACCACTGCTGGTTGCATATTTTTCTATTAGCCTGTTTTCTTAAGTAGTGCCTTGAGGTAACTTCCCTGGCTTTGTGTTGATCCCCTCTTAAGGTATTTTTATTTGTTGGCCATTCTTAGCTACTGACAAAGCAGTAAAGGTCTTCACTTTCTGGCAGAGCCATAAAGGTATTAACTTCCTAGAGTTTAGTGAAAATATGCAGAGGATAGAGACTCAGATTAGTGTCCCACTAGGGAAAAGTCTTTTAAGTCTTAAAAGTCTTAATGAGTTTGACTAAACTACAGTACAATGGAAAATCCACATAGATTAAGACCACCATAAATACTTCAACAGAAGGAAAAGTTTAATTCAAGCTTAATTAATGTTTCAGTAGTTGGAAAATCATTCTAGATGTCCTACATATAATTAATAATTATTTCTTTTTGACAATAAAATGTTCCTCTGCTGTTCTCAGTGCATTTTTATTTGTCTTCATTCTTCTTACCTGCTTTCATAAGGATATTTTTAAAATGCAAAATGTGTTTTATTCAATCCCATATTCCAGCATGGGAAAAAAAAAAAAGTATCCTCAGCATCAGTCCTCATTCTTTGGGGACCTGACCCTGCTAGACATTGTATTAAAGCAGGACCTAAGGAATACCAGTATGGTTGTTAACAAGTAATAATATGGGAAAAGAAGACTGATATGTGCCAGAACGACATAACAGCAAACACCTGCCTATTCGAGCAGTACGTATATGCTCACACAATAGCCCAACAACAGTCAGAAATCCTCCACTCTGCATCCTGACAAAGTGGAATGGCTCTCCCCTAGAGGCCACAGAAGAGGAGATGAATGTGTAATGTGAATTCTGCCTTCAATTTATGGCTTAATTTTAAAATAACTGGAAATAAAACATGAAGAGGAATATCACCCACAGAGAGTAGTCTGAACTCTGCTTTCTATCACTTTCCTACAGCTTCCATTTATCTCTGTCAGCACAGAGAGCTTTCTGAATGCGCCCGTGCTACAAGCTAAGCATGGGGCCAGGCTTGCCCAGTATCCACTTTTGTAAATTTTTGCATCCATACATTCACAGCCCTACAGAGCGAGGACTTGAACACCTGAACGTGGCGTGGTTCCAAGTGCTGTACACAACTCACAACAGCACGAAGCCAGGTAGAGTAACATGAATCTGCCAGAACATAATCCAAATTCTGTTCTTCTTCTAAGCACAGCATGAGCCAGGACAGTATCTGTGGGAGTGAAACAAGCAGGTCACAGGGCCTAGACCTTCTGCCCAGACTAGCCTTAATTTCACAATGTTTCCATCATCTTTATGTTTCTGCATTATCAGCTCTCTCCTGTTTTCCACCAGTGTTAGAAACAAGAGGTGGGCTGGTGCAAGACTGACCATGTCTCCATATCACCCAGAAGGTTGGAAAGGACAATGTTTTTATCACTAATGTTTATGTGACCGTGATCCCACCATTTCTGCCTTCAGTCACACTGGAGTAATCTGAAAGTAAAAGTTCACTGGGAAATTTGAAGTAAAATGCTGTTCAGAAAGGTTTCTGTGGTTCAGCTTCTCAGCAGCATGTGTTCCTGGTTACTTAGGACTGTCACAGGGGAGGGAAGATGGTATAGAAGACCGAAGTGAGGCCACTGCTTTAGGACGGAAAGTCAGCATCGTACATTTGTCTCTACCCCCAATAACCACACTTCATGGGTTTCCTAAAGCAGAATTTACTTTGTCAGCAAAAAAGAACATGTGTTAATTTACAACCTTAGGAAAGAAAGCAGTGAATCATTTCTAATGGTTCAGGTGTGCTATTCTTAGCACCTAATTAATCTAGACAGGAAAGTTGAAAAAAAATCTCTAAAATAATTTCAAGCATTTATTTCAGTTTTGTTATTAAGTAAAATCGTAATGAATGAGAAATTGACCTTGTGGTTAAACCACTGGCCTAGGACTGAGGTTCAGTCACTGACTCGGCTCTCCATGTAACCACATCACTTTGTTGATTTTTGTTGTACGCAATTTCTCGACTAAACCTTTTAGCAAACCACACGCATGAGCTTGGGAGATGCTCAGCTTCTGCATTCCCCAATGGCATCAAAGGGCCAAGCCTTGAAGCAGTTTCTATACACATGAAGAAGTGACCAGGTCTCCTCAGATCAGCAGGATTTTAGACACAAAGAAATGTAGAAATGGTTAAAAGCAGTTCAGTCCTATCAGTGTCACTGTCAGATAGAGGCTGGAAACCCTAGAGGAGCCAGGTGTGACTTTTTTAGGTATATTTCCTGCAAAAATAAACTGACAGGAAACAACACCCATGTTAAAATATAGTATGACAGATGCTTTTGTTTTGTGCAAGTTTGAATAGAAACTATATTCTGTGACCAATTCAATAAGAAACTGAACCAGCTCAGCAAGCCTGTGCATGCAGCAAGCCTGCCTCTACTCTTATTTTTCTGCTACATTGACCTCAACTAGTAATTTTTCACAGTAAAAAACACAATAGATCGTTTATGTCTTGTTATGGAAAATCATGAAGGCCTCTGAAGTTTCCCTGATTTTCATGAGTTTTCTTAGTTTTTCATCAACCCTTCTCACACCTGCTATATAGTCAATATTGGTGCTCTATGGTAAGAAAACAATGTTTTTATAACACAGTAAGGTTCTCTTGCAAAGCATTTTCTTTTCTCTGAATTATTTCAACCAAAGCCTGATTGTATGTTTGTTTTCTCTTCCTTCATTGCAATTTTACCAGTTTACACAGAGGTTCTTCCAATATAGAGCAGTGCAAGAAGAGGAGACCCACAACAGTCCAAGTCACTGCCATGCTTTATAGAGTCTGTTCCCTTATTTGATCACTTTGCAAGTAGCAATACTGAAATTGTGTGCAAATTGCTACCACAATGGAACTGAAATCCACAGACCGCTGATGCCTGCATGCTTCCCTCAAATGCTTCTTTCTGCTCAGTTGTTTTTTACTGTCCAAAAGAAATGAGAGAGCAAGAGTTGCAGTAGAATCAGAAGGATGAAATACAGGAGCCAAATCCAAGCAAAGTCTTTGTCCTGTCATGCTCAGTCAGAAAGAAAAGACATTTTCTGCCATTCCAATTATTTAGCTAATCCCAGTGAGCTTTTCCTGGAATAGATATCTTCTATGTGGCCATTATTCAATAAATACAAAGCTATTAAGATATTTTCTAAACAAAACTCTTAATGAAAGCACTACTTGGAATCTACTTGCCCATCTGCAGCACAGCTCTGTCAGAGCTCCCCCGTATGGACACTCACACGCTCCTGAGGGGGATTCACCACCACCAGGAAGCAAGAGCTCACTCTGAACAACCACTCCGGGTTTCTGTGGCCTGGACACAGAGATGCACTAACCGTCTTGCTCATCCCAGGCAAGAAATGCTTGATCCTTCATGGCAGGACAGACCTCCAAAATACAAACGACTCTGCAGCTCTTCACTCTGGGTACAGGATTAGGTTCTTGTGGTTTTGAAAGGGAGGGGGGTTTTGTTATCATCAGCCAGAGTGAAGTCTTGAAATAGGAAAAAAAAAAAAAAAAGCCACTTACAAAGTGGAGGAGTTCCATTTTAGTTCAGTTGTCCCAAGATGTTATTTAGTGAAAAGAACGAAAAATGTGTCTTCTCAACTTTTCTATGTCTATTTTCATGCTTAATGGAGACATACAACTTTTACACATGGAAGAGTTTACAGGCTGACACAGAGACGCCTCTCACCCAAACCGAATAGCCATGCACAGGCCTGATGAGCCAGGCACCATGGTCAGTACATCAGGATCACAGGACAGATCCACACACACATATGGTCACATCCTGTGAATGCTTCTGTGCAGACAGGGTTGCAAAGCAGGGGCAGTCAAAATAGCAGAGAAAACCTGCCCTTCAGGAGGGCTCCTCGGAGCTGAGGGTGCTGCAGCGGTGCACGGCCTAGGCAGGGAGGCTCCTCGGAGCTGAGGGTGCTGCAGAGGTGCACGGCCTAGGCAGGGAGGCTCCTCGGAGCTGAGGGTGCTGCAGAGGTGCACGGCCTAGGCAGGGAGGCTGCCCCTGCAGCCCCAGCCCTCCGGCACCACCGGCAGACACGGGCGCAGGAGGCTGCCGAGTGCTGCGGCAGTGCTGGGGACACGAGGGGCAGCAGTGCTGGGGCACAGCTGAGCGTGCCCAGACCCAGCACAGCCCCGGGGCACGCTGTTCCCGAGCACGGTGCTCACGGGTTGCACCACCACAACACGTATGCCCATCTTTGAAAAGGCTCACTGATCTTTTCCTGCATCACCTTGTCTTTGTAATGCTGTCATTTAACTCATCCCCCCGTGCTGGAGGATTGTGTGGGTCTTTCTCCCAGTTTGGGTCCCAGAAAACTCTCCCCTCTACCTCTCTACACATTTTCTCTTTCTTTCCCCATCTGCACAGCTCTGATGCAGCAGGTCCACTCCTCCTCTCTGTCAGCAGACACAACACCTCTTTTCCCTGCTCTGCTCTTGGACCGTTCACCAATTTCTCCCAAGAGGCCAAAGCTTTTCCAGATTCCCTCAGCTGTTTGCCAATATCTCCCTCTCCTGGACACAGTGCATATGGCATACATGCAAAGCCCTTGCATACATCACCTGCAAACCTATTGATGTGTTCTGATCCATGGACTTCAGGGAATGTGGAGGTGTGAACCTGCAGGACCTGCAGTTTTAACTTTTAAGGGCTTCTCCAAAGGTGGCTGAAATGACAGAACCTGCTTTTCCTTAAATAGGTTCTTTCCCCTGCCTCAGTATTGAACCAAAACCTGTGTCAGTTGTCCCAAGATGGGGAAGCTTAATATATGTCTGGAACAGAACTGTTGGTTCACAGATTGGGTATTTCCAACCTGCTGCTTCTATTTCCATACTAATTTACACTGGATATTTTTTCCCCATGTTTTTATATATCACCTCTATAAACTTCTACACATTTTGTGTTTCACCCAGGTTGTTCCTCCATTTTATCTTTGCAATTTCCAGCACAATTGATAGGTCTTGCATAGAAAATGCTGATCTCAGCATATGGTGTAATTAGAAATCCATCTAACAAGCTAGAAGTATGTCAGACTGTGTTGAACTGCAAGGAAAAATGAAGAGATAGCTAATGAAGAATATGTAGCAATAATCTTCAGAAAAAGTAGAAAAGGACTTTTGGTGGATATGCTTAGCAGCTTGGAGCTATGAGCAGAGAAATGCTCTCCTGTTGTTCGGCTCTTACACAGGTCAGCAGAATGAGGCTTTGCACATTGCACACGAATAAACAGGACTGCAGCACAGAAATACAAACGTACAGTGAACCTCTCCTGATGGGCACCATCTGTAAGACGCTGTGTACTGAGCAAATTCTTCAAATGGAGGGAGGTGACAATACATTGCATCAGATTATTGCGATGTCTGCCATCATGTTCCTGTTAGCAGTGTCCTTCAAAAGCGAGAAGTGTTGGTACATATCATTTTACTAGTGAGAACAGCTGTAATACAGTTCCGGTGTCAAACAGTGAAATGCAGACACGTTTTCAGGGCACTGGGAATTCTTAAGCCTGCTGAGCCCTGGGGGATCCCTGTTTAACTGCATCTCACATCACATGAAAATACAGTAGGGCAGGTGACATATATCCTGGCTAAGTTTAAGGACAAATGTGCTTTCTTTAAAGGACGTGAAAAGCAAAAGCAAAAATCCAAGTAAGGGTTATGAAAGCAAACACCACAAAAAATCTCACACAAATCTCACTGTACTATGTACGTGCTATGTTTCACCATGTTTTTAATCTAAGTCTCATTCTTGGCCCGTTAAAGCTTGTGCACAAGAAGTTTGATTTCTGTCTTCGCTATAGTTTTTGCCAGGTATGAAAGCACCACGTGTAAGAAAATTGCATCAGCTATCATGAAACCGGAGACCGAGATGTTTGCAGCTGAAATGCCAAGAGTTGAGAATGATGATCTTGACCTTTAGATTGCAGCTCCTCCAGGAGCCACCCAGGTGGCCCCACAGGGCAGCAAGGAAGCAAGGACGGATGTTTGGGTAGCGGGATAACGATTGCCAGTGCCGTTCGGTCCCAGGAACACGGGGATACTCCCGAGCTGGTGCCACCCAAGCGCCACGTGCACCCGCGCATGCTTATACCCAGCCATGGTGCTCCGGGCAGGACTGAGGGTGTGTAGCAAGTGCCTCCGCAGGGGCAGCTGGATCCCATCCAGGGACAGAGACTGTGCCGGGACACCTGGATGGTCCGTGGAGAAACACAGAGTGTGTGGGGACATGCAGAGAGTGCGCAGGGAAACACGGACAGTGTGCAGGGATGGTGGTGACATGTGGATGGCACATGAGGATACAGGGATGATGTGCAGGGACACATGGAAAGAGTGCAGGGAAATGCAGAGCTTGTTGGGACGTATGGATGGTGCACAGGGAAACATGTATGGTGTTTGGGGACACAGCGCATGGGCACAAGGATGGTTCATGGGGACACATGGACGCTGTGCAAGGACATGATGGTGCATGGGGACACACGGACAGTGTGTGGGGACTTGGGGTTGGTTCATGAGGACACACAGGCAGTGTGCAGGGACATAACGATGGTGTATGGGGATACATGGACACTGTGCGGGGACGCACGGGTGGCGCATGGGGACTCAGGGACGGCGCCCGGGGACACACAGAGACCCCGCGGGGACGCCCGGAGAGCGCAGGGCCGCCCTTCCCCGAGCGTGGAGCCCTCCGCCGAGGCCAGGCCGGGCCGGTCCCCGCTCCGCCCGGCCGCTGGGGGCGCCGCCGCGGCAACGGTTCCGGCGGCCGCGGACGTGGCGTGTCCGGGCGGCCGCCCCTTCCGCGCGTGGTGCTGCGGTGGGTGCGCGCCTGCCCCTGCCCCTGCCCCTCGCTGCGGCGCCTGGCGGAGGAGGAGGAGGGCGAGGAAGATGATGAGGCGCCCCCGCGGCGGGGGAGACGGCGGCTCCTGAGCGTGCCCGCGCTGCCACGGCATGGCGGAGAAGCACAGCGGGCAGGCCCTGGCCGCCGGCGCCCTGCTGGGGCCCGTGGACGTGCCCAGCGCCCGGTAACGCCCGCGCGGGAGGGGGCCGGGGGGGAGGGTGTCCCCGAGAGCGGGGCGGCCCCGCGGCGGCGGCCGGTGCCGGCGGGGGGGCCGCAGCGCAGCCCCCGGCGCCCCTTGGCCCGGCCCCGGCGGGTTCGCGCCTGAGCGCGGCCTGCCGCTCCTCCCGCAGGCTGCCCCGCTACGTCGTGCTGCTCTGCCTCGCCAAGTGCCTCAAGGCGCTCGGCCTCTTCGAGTCCTACGACCTGCTGAAGGCCGTGCACCTCGTGCAGTTCATCTTCGTGCTGAAGCTGGGGTGAGCGAGCAAGCAGGGCGCTCCCGGCGCGCTGCCCCCGCCTGGTTTTGTTGTCAAAATGGGGAGGAAAAGGTGCGGTGGTGGGGACAGTAATAAACTGTTCACGGTGTTTTCACTTCCTAAGCCTGCTTGCTGCTGTTTCAGAAACCACATAGCCTTTATCACTTGAAAGGGGATGATGCTGCGACAGCCCTGAACACAGGAAAATCATCTGTTTCCAGATTTTCCTATGAAAAGTGCAAAGAAAAAGCTTTCCCCTTTATTGCTTGCGTCTCTGTAGTTCCCATGTGCTTCAGCTGCCGTCTTTCCCTGGCTGGGGGCTACAGTGATGACAGTGATGACATTGATGACAAGTGTCGCGGCGTGGCCCTTGCAGCAGGCGGGCACAGCCATGCTCCGCGTCCAGCGGATGCGCCGTGGAAGAGCATTGCTCTCACACACTTGCCCATCAGCTTCTTGCCTGTTGCTTACATTTTCGTAAATAACGTTTCTGGACTTCTCACTTCATTGTTCACAAACACCGTAGCTTCTTCTCCCCTCCACTTGTTCTCAATCACAGTTGATAAAGGAGCATATTTTTTCATACCATTTCCAACAAGTGTATTCAGTGCTGTTTATATGGACAGGCTTCTGGGCATATGTAGCTTGCTAATAAAAGTGTAATATTAGTGTTGTAGCTGTATTTCGCTTCAAAAACTTCCCTGTCTAAGGAGATTAGTTGTTTTGATCCTTGCAAATCACAGAACATCTTCCCATTAATTATTCTCTGAAGAAAGAATTTATGTGTATAATTTTCCAAAACTAAAATTCACCTGCATGAACATTTTTATTGATATCTGATATAATTATAGCAGTAGAGAAAATACAAGTAGTGAGTGTGGTCAATGTTGTGTTTTAGTGGAAAATCTTGAGGTAGCTACTCTGTAAGTTGAACCTGATGTGAAAATGGAAAGACGTAGCTATTTAGAGCTGGTCTGTATAAAGAGCTAATATGCTAATAAAAAATGTTCTCCTTTTAACAGCTCTGCATTTTTTATGGTTTTGTTTCAAAAACCATTTTCTTCTGGAAAAGTGGTAACCAAGCGTCAGGTGAGTTACATGTATGACATCTTTGTAGATATTTTTGACAACATGACTCGTGCCAGAAGTTACTCAGAAAGTGGGCAGGGGTTGCATGCATATCCTATATTTGTTCTTATCAGTGTATGCTGAAGGATAGCCTCAGAAATGTCCCAAATGCAACTGCTTTTATGAATAGAAGTTTTGGTAGAATTCTTAAGTGTGCCCAGAAATAAATTCCATCTTTGATCTGTATTCAGAAAAAAGTCTGTTTAGGATTTCCATTTTGCTAAAATGTTTTAAAATATTATTTACAAAAATGAATTGTTTAAAAACTTCCCTTTAAAGTTTACAAAGTATTAAATAGTTCCAGTTGAATTACAAATTACTTCCTGAAGAAAGAATTAAACATATGCAAAAATACTTAGAGACCAAAACCTGTTTAATGCCTGTATGTCACACACATTGCATGTGATTATTAGATACATACAATATAGTTTTTGACGGATGAATTATCACAGTTCTTCATCCTGTATCTGAAAGTCTGGGGAATGTTTGGGTTTTTTTGAAGGACTTTCAAACTCTACTGTAGAAGTACAGTAGTGGTAGGAAAGAAGAAAAAAAATCTGCTTTTTATTTTGTCCAAACCAACACAAACTGTTTGACGAAATAGGCAAGAAGGGGATAACGGTACTCTGTGTTACACAGACTTTGCGAAGCTGCTGTACTAGAAGAATATTACCAGTGGGGTTTATTTTGAAACTGCAGAGAAAGTGATAATGAAATATCTTTTTTTTTTTTTTTTGTAGTGGATCAAAATTTTTAAGCATGCTGTTGTGGGATGTATCATTTCACTCTTGTGGTTTTTTGGCCTTACTCTTTGTGGACCACTGAGGTAAATATGTACGGTAAATAGTACGTTATCTCCTCAAGCTAACTTTTGTGACCTTTCCCTGTGTGGCCTATTGCTTCTCATTTTGTATCTGTCAGCCCATGATGCCAGCCATTTGTTTGCTTTTTTAAATTTTAAAATTACATTTATGCCTTTTTTTTTTTCCCTGTAAATTCTTTTGTGTTTGGAAAGAGCTATGTAGAAATGTCTTGTAACTCTTTCTTTGGCAAGATGCCAGTGACAGTCTTGATAGTGCTTAAATTATTGATGTGACTGATACATAAGATTACTGCCTATTGTACTGACTCTGGTTTACATTGTTTCCCTAGTGTCATCTCTCTAGTCACCCTGTTTACTTAACTGTTCTAAATTTGTGGTTTGGCAGTGAGCAGTAGCAATCTATATTACTGTCAGGTGCCTAGAATTCATTTCTCCATTTGTTGCAAGGTGCAGTTTTTTTCTACCTGAAGGAGACAGAATGTAAGTCAGAAATGCTGAAGTTCAGCAATTAGGAGGCCCCGGCTGTGCATAAATTGCTGAACCATCAATACCACAATAAGTAGGATGAAATATAGTGGAGTAGGCCATAGAGTAGAAGCTTAAGTTTACAGAAAATATTGTCTAGGGAAGAATAATTTCACCTGAGCAAGTTAGTATCTTGTTGCCTTATAATAAGATTTCAATTTTAAGTAATCCATAAATGAGTAATAGTAATTTTTTGTTTGAGCTAGGAAATTCTTTGTTTTGTGATGTGTCTAGCGTGTCATCAGCTAGATCTATTTCTGGTAAAGACATTGGTTTTACACAGAATCACAGAATGCTTAGGGTTGGAAGGGACTTCTAGAGATCATCTAGTTCAACCCCCCTGCTCCAGCAGGGACATCCTTTCAAAATTTTTAAGTTTGTTATATAAAAAATAGATTAAACCCTTGACCTCTGTTCACTGAGCTTTAGCTGAAATAATACATATCAAGCTTGTGCAGCACTCTCAAGTGGGCTAAGTGTTGCTGTCTGTCTTCTTTTTTATTTTTTGCATAGGACGTTGCTGCTGTTTGAGCACAGTGATGTGGTTGTGCTGTCACTCCTTAGTGTTCTGTTCACAAGCTCAGGTGGAGGACCAGCAAAGGTATTTAAATATATTCTGACAAAAATAGAAGCTGCTGTATACTAGAGGTACAAGTATCTCTTTTTGTAGAACAAAGAGTGTCTTGGACCTGTGTTTGTTTAAACAATAATTTTAAAAAATCGTGGTCCACTTTTAAGGTAGGACTTGCGTATAGCTCCTTGCTACCACCAAGTATTAAACCATCATACTGAAGCAACTGTTCTGGCAAGAGAAGTAGACCATGAAGAGGGAAACAGACTTGATATTCATAACATACATTTTCTAGTGCAGTGGTGGTTTGCCCCAACTTTCCTGGCAAATATAAAAACCTAAATTACTATAAAATTATTTTGTCAAGGTCACGTTTTCCAAAAATGTTTGTTGCTCTTGTTTCTCTTACTCAACTAAAATATGCTTACCTTGATCAGGAAGAGGGAGGACTTTTTTTTTTTTTCTTGTAGTCTTTAACATTATCAGCTACAGCATGTCATAAAAACGTCAATTTTTTTTGTTTTGTTTTGTTTCCAGACAAGAGGTGCTGCATTTTTCATCATAGCTGTCATCTGCTTATTGCTTTTTGATAATGATGATCTCATGGCTAAAATAGCAGAACATCGTATCCTTTCCTTTTATGTATGAGGAGAATAAAAATTTTAAGTGACAACATCTGTCAAAACATTGTGTTTATGAAGATAGGAGCAGGGAGAACAGAATACTAAGTTGAATGCACTGAATTAAATATGCATATATTTTCCTTGATAGGAGTTCTCACTTATAAGACCACTATAGCGTAAGATTTTACTTTTCTGTCTAAAAATAATGATATTTATAGTCAGTTGAATGGAAGTTAACTTGCAGTTATAGGTCCCTTTTCTATTTGCTCATATCAGGTCACTTAGGTTTGCTAGAAGCATTCTTGATCCGTTCTCTTCTTGGAGAATTCTAGAAAAACTGGCTGTTTCCTAAGTGTTTTCAGTAAATGGTTGATTTACCTGGCTGGCAATCTTTTTGGTATATGCAGAAAGATAGTTTTGTACTTTTCCTGATGTGTGGTAGTTGTCACAGTTCAGCTGCTATGCTGAAAAGCGATGTGAAATTGCCTGCAAAAGCTTCAGCAATGATGGAAGCTAACAAAGATGCTTGTTAAGCAGATGAGCAGATTGGAAGTTGTTCAGAAGTAGGTTTCCAAAAGGTCTGCTCATCCTACTTAGTTGTATAGGGAAGAAAAAAAGAAGGGGTGCATCTAAGGTTGGACAGCAACAACAAAGCCCATAGCTGACAGCAAGTTGAAGGTAAACTTTCTGCAATTCCATGAAAAGAGCATGGAATTACAAATATATTAAGAAATAACTTTGATTAATCCACTGAGTTTTCAGTGAGTGAAGTGCTGAGTGAAGTGTCCTCTAGCTGATTTCTGAAAAAACATAATTATTTCAGTATTTGCTGTATAATGCTTGTCAATTAGTCTAGCTTTCTGAAGCTCGAATACTTACAAACTCAGAAAAAATGATCATATTTTAGACAGTTCACTATTATAATGTTTTTACTGAAAGTGAATTTACATTTTTATGCTATCAGGTTTACTTTTTAACATTTACATGTGTGAATTAAAGTAAGCCTATGTATCATGACTATCTTCTATGCATTATTTAAAGAGATTCTGCCTTAATATTTTAAAATTCCTTTTTTTTTTTTCCAAATACTTTTAAATCTTTGTCTTTTGTGGGAATATATTCTTCCGTTCTGAACTTTAGGGATCTAGCAAACTTCTGCAGCTCAGTTTGCTTTCTTATGATTTCTTCTGCTACCCCATCTGTTCTTAAAAAAAAAAAAAAAAAAAAAGAAAGAAAGTTTGCCCTTAATCTTTTATTTAGCCGAAGGGCACCATGACAGTGCTCTTACCCACGTTCTGTATACAATCATTGCTTTCCTGGGTGTTGCAGATCACAAGGTAAATAACTTCTTGGTTTTAAGTTGTGTGATATTTATATGTGTTTTATTGGTAGGAATTTACCTGAATCAAAAACAGTAAAAAAGTCAACATGTATGCCCAAACCTCCATCCCCTGCCCAGCCGGAACAGAACCAGCACCCTGATTTTTTTTTTTTAAACATCTTTGCTGAAAAAAAACAATTCAGTTTCCGTTGAATACAAATCAGGAATCAGCTGAAACATGCAGCAAGCCAAACCATATAATATACAGTATTTTGTTGCTTTTTTTTTATTCTTCCCCAGGCTTTCCTTTGCAGTAGAGGCCTGTATCTGAAGACAAAGGTTCTCATACTTCTGTGCTTCAGTATTATTTTGTAAGGGGTGGAATGAGTAACTGAGTATCAGAATCTTACTGTGTGGGATTGACCTGACTGCTTGAGCTTCTCTGTTAAGTTATTCTTGTTGCGATAGTGGATATATTAGCAGCTCGGAAAGTGTTAATATGAAAATAAATCAGATATTTGCATTAGAGTCTGGTTGTCTGTGCACAGAGAAGGTGTCATTCAAGAGTGATAGGAGGCCATTTCTGTATGGAGTGTCTTGAGATTCATTTGTGGAACAACTTTGAATGAAAATACTGTTAAGTAGTATATGAGGGTAAAAGTAAAGGTAAGCAAATGGAAAGATTGTGGAAGTATTAGAAAAAGGCAGAAGTGACATGACATAGAATCCCTTTTCCCCGTTTCCAGGGAGGAGTGCTGCTTCTGGTACTGGCCTTGTGTTGCAAGGTTGGTTTTCACATGGCTTCCCGAAAGCTCTCCGTGGATGTAGGTGGAGCCAAGCGTCTCCAAGCGTTGTCTCATCTCATGTCCGTGCTCCTGCTGAGCCCGTGGGTCATCGTTCTCTCGCTGACAACAGAGGTAAGGCAGCAAGTGCACACTAGCAAACATAACTCGTTTGCCGTGTGCTTCAGCTTAAGAAGTGACTTAAATCTTTCCTTGATGACGCTGTTAGTCTTAAAGGTGTTTTATCTTTGCTTTCCTAAGCTCTCTGTTTGAAGTAGTTTTCTGTATTTGATGCTTATCTTTGAATGATAATTTTATTTATGCTTTTTAGCTTCAGATGCTATATATATATTTACTGACATTGTACAAGGATTAATGACTGTATAAACACAGGGCCTTTTTTGTTTTGTTTTCTTCTCTTGAGGAATATATATTGTAATATAAGGACATGTTCATTATGCTTTTCTGTTTATGGAGAGTTAACTAAAGCTATGGAAGTATTTTAAGTAAGCTGCTGTAATTCTTCTTAGTTATATGTGTCTTTCTGTAGTTTCAATTTTGTTTTTCTGTAATAGAAATATTTGTGTTGATGTATTGTTGATATTGTTTATAAAGAAAGTGTGCTAGATTTAATGCTGCTTATACAGCTAATCTAATAGTAAACAATCTTGTTTGAAATGTGTATTTTTTGTTGCAGAGTAAAGTAGAGTCCTGGTCTTCTCTCATCATGCCTTTCATAACAGTCATCTTTTTTGTTGTCATCTTGGATTTCTATGTGGAGTCTATATGCTCTGTCAAGATGGAAGCTTCCAAGTGTGCTCGTTACGGATCCTTTCTCATTTTCATTAGTGCACTGCTTTTGGGCAACTTTTGGACACATCCAATAACAGACCAGCTTCGAGCTATGAACAAGCCACCACACCAGGAAAGCACAGAGCACGTTCTTTCTGGAGGAGTGGTAGTGAGTGCTGTTTTTTTCATTTTATGTACGTATTCTTATTTATCTTTTAATAAATTTGTTAAATATTTATGTTATTCATTATTATGTTATTTATGTTATTTTCATTTGGGAAATGACTCTGGTCAAAATGCTTTTGACTGGGTTTTATATATTTCTCTGTATAAATGGAAATGCAGTTCTGTTGTTTTACTGTCTACACAGAAGAATGTAACAACATAGCAGTAAAACTGAAGGGTAAACCCCAAGATGAGCTTGATAAGCACTTTGTTGCCCTGAATATTGCATGTCATCTTTGAACACTTGCATTCTAAACTTGCTGTGAAGCTTAGAAACAGCAACAAAAACTTGAATACGTTTCCTTGCAGCTGCCAATATCCTGTCCTCCCCCTCCAGGAAAGGGCAGAAAGGCACCCTTATTGGCTATTCCCCTGAAGGTACTCCTCTCTATAACTTCATGGGTGATGCCCTGCAGCAGAGCTCGCAGTCCTTGCCCCGCTTTATTAAAGAGTCACTGAAGCAAATCCTCGAGGAGTACGATTCAAGACACATCTTCTACTTTCTGTGCCTAAACCTGGTAAGTGCCTGCTTTCTTCTAACCCTGGTACAAAAAGATGAGTTGCTCTAAAGGCTCCCACGTTTGTTTTAAGGGATGCTTGGTAGAGTAGTCTCATAAAATAGAATCTAAAAATAGATTCTTATGCCAATCTTACCTTAAGTGGCTGGGCTGATCAATTTGCTCTCACAATGGGTCCAGGTTTTGTGTATAACTACTGTGCCAATAAGCAAATAATTAATTACATGAGGATTAGAACAGTCTTGCTCAAGATTGAAGTATCTCAATGTTACCAGCAGATAACCTGAAACTAGTGAGGCCTTCAAGGTTTGCGATAACAAAGAGGGTACAGTGGGACTGAGTCACGTCATTTTCGGAATAGCCTTTTACTTCTAGCTTCTCTCTTTCTGACTTTTCCTAAAAAGATAATGCAATAAGCAAAATTAATATGATTTCATGAAAATTTTCCAAGAAAATAGAGGGAAAGACTTGAAGTGTCCATTATAATTTGAAGAGTTACATTGTGGAAACTGAAATGAAGAGAGAAAGGGAATTTTAACTTCATAGGCAGATCAATTATTAAAGAATAGCTAAAGTGTACAGAAGAAATATACATCACAAATGTTTCCTCATGTTTTTTTTTTTTCCAGAGCAAGCTGTTAAAAATAGTAGCTGGAAATAACTTTCAATGCATTTTAATAAAAGCACTTTTCAGAAGCCTTCTGTCCAGTTGATCCATAGCAGAATTGATAGTCATTTGGGTATAATATTTCAATTTGCTGTAATCGATGCTTGTTTTTTGGAGGACTCCAAAATCATTATTAGATAAGACAATATTGAACTTTTCTATTCAAATAAATCAGAGGAATAAATTATTGCCAACAATTAATTTGGTCAGTTGATGTCATTTCCATACTACTTGTCGTATCAGCCACCCTGTGGTGCTATTTAATAGCATACTTCTTGATAATTTGATTTCACATTTCTTTACGTAGAGTGCTTAGTCTAGTCTAACTAAGCCAAATTACTTTCTTACAAGTTATTCATAATTTTGCAGAGGCATACCTAAAAATCATGAAAAAGATGTTTGCATTTTATATGAGATAAACCTTAAAAAGGAAAGATTTGTAGGTGATACGGGTTTCGTGTGTGTCTGGTTTTTGTTTGGTTCTGTGTGTGTATGTTTTGCTTTTGTTTGTTTTAAAGTGCAAATGCATTTTTCTCCCTCATTTAACAATTTTCAGGGACTTTTACAAAAAGAGCTTGTAAGTGATGACTTTCCGGCTTCCAAGTAGCTACAATAGTTGCACGAGTTTTCCCTTTCCTTTCGATTGTTTCTGTAGACAGTGCAAGTGAAATAGCTGCAGGGACAGCAGTACTTTTATGCTAGTTCTGAATCCAGTCAGAATTGTTCATTGCTGCTTTGCACCAGAAGGCGCTGGTTTGTTATGGTCTCTGTTAGAAAGGCGCTCAGATTCGGTAAAGAATCTCACAAAATTCCTTTTATTAGAGCTAACACTATAAGGGAAAAGAGGATTAGTACAGATAATTTTGTGTCCTTGCAGACACTGGGAACCTTGAGCTGTAAAGCGTCGATTGGGTCACAGCATGCCATGCAGATCTAGTTATCAAAAGGATATCACACTTTGGTCTTCTAAGCATTTACTGGGTTTTCTCAGTAAAAAAACAGTTCTGTTCATTGTTTCTGCTATCAAACGAAAGGGACGTTCCCATGAGAAGCGGTGCTTCCAGATAAAGGCAAGGACACACAGGTGGTGTAACGGCCGGTGCCAAGTGCGAGCTGCCTGCAGGCTCCTCCTCGCACACTGCTGCTAGGCCGTTGGGTATGGGGCCCCACGCAGGCCTGCAGGCCACGCGCTGCGCGCCGCGGGCTCCTCAGGGTGCTCCTCAGGCTTTCTGCTCACGTTCTCGACGTCTGTGCAGTTACAGTGCTGTGTAAAAGTGACGCTGTGCAGTGCCACTTAAAACCCTAAATAAAACATTTTGTCTTCTCCTGTAGGGAGTTGGGGAGGTTGGTTCGAGAAATGTCTCATCCAGTGTCTCGTTGTAGGCTAGGAGGATATGACCAGTTTTGTTTAGAAGAGGAAGAAAATGGTTTAGGAATGCTTTGAACACTCAGATGTCCTTTGCAAGAGCATTGTGGCAACCACCAGGATATTAAATTAAAAATTAATCTTCAGGGAAATTTTCAAATCTTCTCTCATTTTAGGCGTTCACTTTTGTGGAGCTTTTCTATGGAGTGTGGACCAATAGCCTTGGTCTTATTTCCGATGGATTTCACATGCTTTTTGATTGTTCTGCTTTAGTGATGGGGCTTTTTGCTGCTCTGATGACAAGATGGAAAGCAACTCGCATATTTTCCTATGGGTATGTATGCTAACATTTTTAAGGACTATCTGAAAAGTTTGCCACTTACTCGTTCTTAAAATGTCCATATCTTTATAGATATGCTCAGGATGTTTTAGCAACGCTTGTTTCCTGCTTTAAAAAAAAAAAAAAAAACTCTTCCATACATGTTAACATCAGTACCCTCTTACTCCGGACAAAAGATTTCTGAAATATTAGCACTTCATTAGCATTAAAGTCTACAAATAAGACTTTATCGCTGTGAATATAATTTAGAAATTATCTCTCTATATATGTATATACGTCAAACAAAAATATTTAAAGTTGATGTAGGTGTGGGTATTTTTTTTCCTCTGAATTTTTTTTAAATGCATGGCTAAATGCCATTGGCATCTAGTAGTTTGAAGCTATATGTGTGCAATGTATGATATAGATATATATATATTTTTTAAAGGAAATATTTGGGTTGTTAAAACTTTGTGCTACTAGTGCATAGGCAGTTGCAATCTAGCTACCTGATGGAAAGAAACAGATAATAACCCAGAAATTAATGCATGATTCTGTGGTATTGTGGGTGGAGGAAGAAATCAAACTACTCTTAAAGTACATTTAATGCAGCATGATGAACTTTAACTTTGAAATTTGTTTAAGGTACCTATTCTTCCTTCTGAAATGTGTGTGTGTGTGTGTATATATTTTTATATGTTTGCTTTCAGGTATGGGCGTGTAGAAATTCTCTCTGGATTTATTAATGGGCTCTTTCTTATGGTAATTGCTTTCTTTGTCTTCATGGAATCAGTGGCCAGGCTTGTAGATCCTCCAGACATAGATACAAATATGTTAACAGTAAGTTCTGTCATTTTGTTTGAATATTGTTTTGCACTTAATGGTTTGCTTATGTCCATTTTCTTTTTTTCTTTTAATTAAGATTTAAGTTGAGTATTTAAAAGACTTTTTTAGCATATAGTTCTTTTTTTTTTTAATCCAAGCCATATCTAGTGTTAAAGTATGAGATATATGAGAGTGAATATAATTAAATTTTAAAAGTTAGGTTGATCTTTTTTCCGAAGAGGTTAACAGCTCTAATCTTTTTTAGATACCAGTTTTTCTGTAGTGAAAGGTGTTAAAGAAATAAGCATTTTGTATGAGACTAAACTTCAAAACAAGCTTGTATAGGAAATTTTTCTAGTGAGGAATCCACACTAGAATAATCCTTCTGGTGATGCTGAAATGGTTCCACGTTCTTTTGTTGTTGTTGCTGATGCTGGGTTTTTGGGGTAATTTTGTTTTTTAGTTAACTATATAGTGTCTCTGATTACCTTGCTCTAGAGTATAATGATCCTCTAGGAATACATAGTGAAGTGAACGGCTTTCCTTTTGTGTGCATCTCGCAGCCGGTCTCCGTTGGGGGGCTCATAGTCAACCTCGTTGGTATCTGCGCCTTCAGCCACGCGCACTCGCACGGGGCGCCCCGGGGGGGCTGCCACTCGCACGAGCACAGCCACTCGCACCACGGCCACGGCCACAGCGAGCACGGCCACGGCCATGCCCACGGGGCTTCGGGAGGAGGCATGAACACCAATATGAGAGGCAAGTGCGGTCGCTCGGTCCTACGCAGCATAACCGGGTCTTCCCAGGGCTCCGATTTTTGAAATAAAAGCCACACACAGTTCAGTTTTAGAACCTCCCTCCAGAGGTGGAGTGACAGCCTTTAACAGAGTATGCATTTAATTTCTCAAACTCTTAAAACCAAACTCCTTAATGAATAAAGAAACATAATTCGAAGCACCACTTTGCACAACTTCCTCAGATTTGTGTGGTATCTTGTTGGTGACTCTTAAGGACTAATAAATAAAATATTTTTTCATTTGTTATAAGCATTGTTGAAAATTCTTGAAGTCTGTTTTTCTAACTTCCACATAGTAATACAAGTGCAAGGTCTCTGTCTGTAAAGATATTGCCATACTTGAAGGTGTCATGTGACAGCTGGTTGTAAAAACACTGTGGAAAGGGATAAGGAGAATAACCAAGGCAAACCAGCAGTCCAGGGTGTGCTTTTATTTGTGGTTCATGAGATAAGATGAAGTATTATTTTACAAATCTAAAATTAGACACTAACCGAGAAGGACGAAATAGAAAATCTTTTCCCCTATTACTTAAAAATCTACCAAGTTATCTCTCTTATTAAAATCTATAAAAGAATGAGATGTTATGTGTAAGCTACTCGGAGCTTAAACATTTTAACTAGTGGTCTCATTTCATGGCTTATTTTACATCAGTTATATTTCAGTTACGTTTTTGTTCTGTGGATTCTTTTGTAGTTTTGCATATTTGTAAAGACTGCTTATCCACTTACTGTTTCAACATTCTTTTAGATCCTGATACTGAAGTAGCACTAATCTCATGAATAGTTAGAGGTTATTTTTCAATGAGTATTCTTGAGTATATACTGAGAATGCTACTATTAAAGCAGTATAAATAATTATTTCTAGCAGCAGCTGACAAACAACTTAAACTGGAGCAGAGTTGGAGTATAAATCCAGATGTTAATTCATATCTGTCAGAATTGAGCAGTTCAGTGGATTTACAGTGATCTTTTCATCCTCTCTTAAGCATCAATGAGTCTTAATCCCTCTATCAGTGGTTAAATGATTGTGATATATATTGCAAATACCACTAACGTTTAAGACTACATTTGCATGTTTGCCTGAATCGTCAAATGCTTGACCAGATCGTTGCATGTAGAATGAAAATGGTAATTTATACCAATTCTTAGTCAACCACTAGGAAAGCTTTTTTGCACCAGGTTGGGCATGCAAATTTAGTATCATAAATCCTCCTGTGTTCCCACTAATGAATATTAAAATAAAGTTTAATATGTACTTCTAACAGAGGTGTTCAATCTATTCACCCAGTGTATTTTGTTTTCAGGTGTGTTTCTGCATGTGTTAGCAGACACTCTTGGCAGTGTTGGTGTTATTGTTTCCACGATATTTATTCAGCAATTTGGATGGCTGATAGCTGATCCACTCTGCTCTCTTTTTATTGCTACGTTGATTTTTCTCAGTGTTATCCCACTGCTGAAAGATGCCTGTCAAGTGCTTTTGTTGAGAATACCTCCAGAACAGGAGAAAGATCTGCATGCTGCTTTAGAAAAGGTCAGAAACACAACTTCAGGTGTTTTCATATACAAACATACAAAGTTGTAACTGTTTTTAATGATTGTTACTCAGGTAGTTCAGTGTGACAGCTACTTCTGCCTCAGAGAGCTTTGTCTTATGTAAATCTATTTTGCAGAGATTTGAGATAACTGAGAGTTGTACTGATGCAAGAATTTTGCGGAGTTGGGGGGGACTAAAAACTTTTTCTGAAGATGATCTTTACGCACTGGCACTCACTTCATGATTTCAGACAAGTATGGTAACAGTGTAAGAAACCTAACTGCTAATAATAAAGTAAGTAATGTGGTAATTTCCAAAGCTGACAAGCCTTTTTCAGCTTGTTGTGTACGATTCAGACCACAGGAGTATATCTTGGGCCTGTAATTGCAGATTTCTGTATTTGTCCTATATCTTGCTGGACATGCTGGCTCATAGTGGGGTAGCAAAAGCAAAGTGAGAAAGGACCTGTAGTCTTTTCCTGTCTGCTGTGCCAGAGAATACACTTTACAGCAACATCCAGTCCTCGCTGTTGGCTTATTTCAGGTTCCTGTCCAGAATCTCACTGCTGGCCTTAGTATGGAGAACTTCCCTGAGTTCTCCATACTGAGAGTATGGAGTCCCTAAGTCAGAAAACTAGTATGGGGTCTCTGCCATCAATGAGAGTTGGCAGGGAAGACTGTCCTGGTTTTGTATGTCATTTGGGAGAGGGGAAGATTAATTCTCGTCTGCCTAAGGAATAAAAAGTAGAAATTGGTTAGGAGAGATGTATAGTGAAGGAGAAGTGCTGTGCAGATTGAGAATTTACCTTTTGATGAAAGACGATCAAGTAACTCCTGCAGATGGAGGAAGAAGAATCTGATTCTTGAGAACAGTTGAAGAGTAAGTCATTAAAAGGTAGTAGGGAAAGCATGAGAAAAAAATGTTACCATAAACCAGTAAGACCAGTTTTCAAAACATCTTAAATTAGGAGGAAGACATGTATCTGATTTAAGTCTAGCTGTCAGAACTAAGTAGGTGCTTATTCTGGATAGTGAGATAGCAGATGTTCTAGAAATGACTAAATGCCCAAACAAACTTTCTTCTTGGTCTGCCCATTGATGTTAATGTGATCTGTACACTAAGCCATTTTTTTTTCTCTCTCTCTTCCTATTTAGCATTGCACTCCGCAGTTGTTTTCTCCATTTAGTTTAAAAGTAATGGCTGGTAATGTACCTTCTTTACAGATTCAGAAAATAGATGGAGTCATATCCTACAGAGATCCTCACTTTTGGTGTCACTCCGCGAGTGTGGTAGCTGGTACAATACACGTGCAAGTGATGTCAGAGGTGATGGAGCAGAGAATTGTACAGCAGGTAAGTGCAAAGGTTTAGGCCCTAGTCATCTGCTGCCTGTTCACTCCTAACCTTATTTCCATCACAGACTGAACTTTGAAGCTACTTTGATCGTTTCTGTAGCTGTTAGTGAATGTCTTAGAGCTAGTCTCTAATGCTGTACTTGCCCTCGCCTGCTTTTGTGGTTACTCACATAGACTTGTTTGCTCAGACTTCTGCCAAAACAAAAAAAAATATATCTATTGCCTTCCTTGCCACACCTGCCCTATCACTCTCCCCCGCAGTGCTTGGTTCTACTGAAAACAGTAGTGCATCTGCTGAGAAAAGGCGAGTGGGCTGGTTTGGTGCTGCACTGCAGGCACAACATGGGGAGAACTGGATGCTGGTCACAGGTTTATTGCAGGCTGATTAATGTGATCTGTCTGGCTTTCATTTTTTCTGTCTCAAAACACTGAATATGCTAATTCTCAGTACCCTGTATAAGGAAATGAGCAGTTATGCTAGAGTCACAAGTCCCTATCATCTGAAACATATCTTGACTTTCCAGGAAATTGACTTCTTGTGATGTTGATTGATTGATTGATTTATTTATATTTCAGACCCAGAATACTGTAAATTATTGTTATATAAAGTGTAAGTGCTAATACTAACCATACCAACTGTAATACTCAGGTTACAGCAATTCTTAAAGATGTTGGAGTAAATAACCTGACTGTTCAAGTGGAGAAGGAAGCCTATTTCCAACACATGTCTGGCCTCAGTACAGGATTCCAGGATGTCCTTGCAATGACGCAGCAACTGGAATCCATGAAATACTACAAAGATGGTACTTATATCATGTGATAAGAAAGCCTTTGCCAGAGGGGATTTACACAGCTGCAGAATTCCATATGTGTATTTTTTGTCACAGGAACATGCGCATACATGTACAGAAACAAATGTACTATATATATGATTTTTTTTAAGCATAATATCTTTATTAAAGTTGGATCAAGACTCTTTTATAAAGAAAGATGGACTAGAATATTTGCTGTATATGTGGAAATAATGGAAATCTTAAATACTGTAATTGGTGTTTATTAAACAGAAATCTTGCGACTTGTGGATGAGCACAGATATATTCCGTATTTTAAGAGAAAGTATGGAACATCATTATTATAATCCCTGTGCCATAGGAAATGGAAAGAGTTTAGGTTGCAATGGAAACAATCAGCTAAAATCTTTTTGTTCATTCAAACATAGCTTGAAGACTCTCTGAATAAAAAGAAATGTACATGTTTATTATGAGGAATAAATATTAAGCTATGAATTTTTTGCAGACTTTTGTTACGTAGGAATAAAAACACAGTTTTCATATTACATCTGCATATAAATCTGTTTTTAAAATTTACTTTCACTACATCAAAGCAAGTAGATGTTACCATTCTAATTTTTCTAAAATTAATTTTTAAGCATAAAAATCCAGCACTTGTTAACAGTGACTAATTGCAGATGCTTTTCTTTTATTGTTTTTGGTTGTGTGTCCTGGACAGATTAAAAAAAAAAGTAAAATAACTATTTTGTACTTTGTAGTGTGACTATCTTCAAATGCAATAGTTTCAGGCATAAATTAATTCACCAGTAAACATCCACTTTCATTCATCCAGCTTAACTTTGTCTTTTCAAGACAGAATGTTCTGTTGTTTACAGGTGTGTTTCTCTACAGAAGGGGAGTGGGAGGACTTCACTTTATTTGGTAATCTTTACTTAATTATTCCACAGCTTTCCATTGTGCCAAAACCTATTTTACAGGGGCAGCTACTTGAGTAGCTAGAGAGCACGTGAGTGAGCACGTCGCAGTGAAATCGTTGCCAGCTGTAGCTTGCTCATTACTAAAATGCTTTTCAGCCTCTCCTCAGGGAGAACCTGTTAATGGGGTAAAAACACGTGTCTTTGGAGGTAGTTATCGCTGCATGTGTTAATCCATCTCCCTATGCTCGGCCTTACTGTCAGCCCGTCCAGCACCTCCCGCCTTGGGCTGGTGCTGTGTGAGCAGCCATGTATCTTGGCACTCCTGTAGTGGAAACCGGAGCTTTTCACAGCGTTTATCTCACCTTCCCCTTCCAGAAGGCTCGGGTCCGTTGGATACAGCGCTACACTTGCTCTTGCCTGAGCGAGGAATGATGTGTCAGGTTATCGGGCCTTGTGGTTGGTGTTATGGGAGTGGCCACGTTAGGGGATGGCGATGTCGCGTAGCGCGCAGGCAGCCGTTCCTCGGGAGCCTGGCCCGGCTCGCGGCCCGCGGCTCCGCTGCCGGGCGCCGCTCCCGGTGCGCGCCGGGCCTGTCCCGCGGGCCGCGGCCGGGCGCGGTGCCACTCGGGAGCCCGCGGGCGCCCAGGCGCGGCGGGGGGCGGGGCTCCGCCCCGACGTGCGCCGCGGCCCCGCCCCCTTTTCGAACGACGGCCGCGGTCGCCGCGGCAACGCATCGGGCGGGCACGAGCGGCAGCCAATGGGGCGGCAGCGGGCGGCCAATGAGCGGCGGCGGCGGCAGCGAGATTTAAACGCGCGGCGCCCCTCGCTGCGGCCCGGCCGGCTCTCCGCGCTCCCTCTCGTCACGCCGCGCACGGCTCCGCGTCGTGACCATGGCGCTCAGGGTCACCCGGGTAGGTGCAGCGCCCGGGGCTCGCCTGCCTGCCTGCAGGATGCGGCCCTGCGCTCGCGGGGTGCGCAGCCCGGCGCCCGAGCCCCGTTCGCGGGGTAGTGGGGACGCTGTGCCGCTTCCCCATCTCTTCTTCCTTATCTTTCCCCCGCGGGGTGCAGTGGTTTTGCTTTTCTGCAGCTCCCCCTTCCCCGTGGGAGCGGGAGACGCGCAGCCCTCCCGCTCGGGCCCCTCTTTCCTTTTTCCTCGGGGGAGGAGGAAGTTAGAAGGGGGTGCAGCCGCGCAGCCCCCGCGGTCGCGCTCCCGGTCCCCGCGGACACGACGCGGCCGCTGCCCCTTCCCTGGAGGGTGCGGGCGCGCAGTCCTCCCGCGTGCAGCAGCGCAACCCCCCGGTCCGGTGCAAGCACCCGGGCCCCCCTGCCCCGCTTTCCGCTAGGGCGCGGGGGTGTCGGCCCCGCTGAGCGCCCTCTCCCCGCAGCACACGCGGACGCTGGCCGAGGCCGCGGCCAAGAGCAGCGCTCCTGCCGCCAAGCGCGGGGCCGCCGCGGGTGCCAAGGCGCCACCGCGGGCCCGCACCGCCCTGGGCGACATTGGCAACCGCGTGGCGGCCGAGCCGCAGCAGCGCGCCCCCGCCAAGAAGCCGCCGGCCATCGCCGAGAAGGCGGCGCCGCGCCGGGCGCTCAGGGCGGCCGCCAGGGAAGAGCCGCCGAAGCCGCAGCAGCCGTCGGAGCCGCAGCCTGCGCAGGTACCGCCGCGCGGCCCCAGCCCCGGCCCCAGGCCGCCCCCCCGCGGCCCCCGCGCTCACCGCGCGCCTCCCCGCAGCGCGAGGCGCCCTCGCCGACGCCCATGGAGACGTCGGGGTGCGCGCCCGCGGAGGAGGCGCTGTGCCAGGCCTTCTCCGATGTGCTGCTCCACGTGCCTGACGTGGACGGCAAGGACGGCGGCGACCCCAACCTCTGCAGCGACTACGTGAAGGACATCTACAGCTACCTGCGGGACCTTGAGGTTTGTGGCAGGGTCCCTCACCACAGAGGTCACCCTCTCTTTATCTTTAGCAAGATAAACAGGGGGTCTTTAGCAAGCACAAACAAGCAGCTCCTTAGCTTCAAATCCCCAAATAACTGACCAACCTCATAGCAGTGGTCATCATGGTCCCTGCAGTAGCCACTATCCAATGAACTAAGAAACCTCACACTGTCCCAGCCCCACGTGGTATGTTTATTCTAAGCGCCTGGATAAGCCTTGCCTTGGGATGGAACACTGCAGATCTCTGCAATGCCCAGCCTCTGTCTGGCTCTCCTGTTAACCCCATTTCTTCCACACAGGAAAAACAAGCTATCAGACCCAAGTACCTGGCAGGCCAGGAAATTACAGGGAATATGCGAGCCATACTGATAGACTGGCTTGTGCAAGTGCAGATGAAGTTCAGGCTGCTGCAGGAGACAATGTACATGACAGTTGCCATCATTGATCGCTTCTTGCAGGTAAGTATTTCCCATTGGTGTTTCTCCCTCTAAACTAGAGCACAGTGAGCACCAGTAACATCACACACAGCTGGATTTGATAATCCCAACAAAAAGCCCCAGCAAAGAGCTTTGTCTTGAACTGCACACACTGCTTACCTGTCTCAACAGTGACTTAACTTAGCAAAGCTCTTTCTCTCCCTGACTTTTGTCTCAATAGCCTGTCTGTAACCCAGCAGAGGTAACAAAATGCTGTACAGTTACTCCAACTGTGCCAGTGCATAGTAGGAAACTTGTGCTGGCCACTTTGGAAAACTTTGTGTGACCCAAGTCTCTCATTCTCACACAACTCTGCTCTCCTGTGCTGCAGGACAACGCTGTGTCCAAGAAGACATTGCAGCTGGTTGGTGTCACAGCTATGTTCATTGCCAGCAAGTATGAAGAAACATATCCCCCCGAAATTGAGGATTTTGCCTTCGTAACAGACCACACTTACACCAAGTCCCAGATCCGCCAGACGGAGATGAAGATCCTGGAAGCCCTGGACTTCAGTCTGGGTCGCCCCCTGCCCCTCCACTTCCTGAGGAGGGCTTCAAAAATTGCAGAGGTAATGCTGAGAGCAGCAGTGTCACTGTCGCTGTTATCACAAGGATGGAATGTTTACCCGCTGTGACTCCTTAAATCTTTGGGCCAAGTATTAGAACAACTTGAGACCTGAGTCCTAGGCCCTAGGGACCTAGTCTGAAATATGAGCCCGTGTAAAGTGGGGCCTTGCTTTTCTGCTCTCTCTCACTTGGGCCTAGCCCAGCCAAGCCAGAGCTAAAACACCTGCCTGGTACATGCACAGGATTGTCAGGCTGCTGCTGAAAGGAACAGTCCTAAGCTATGAGCAGCTTTACACTAATCAAAATGGCTCAGTGATTAAAGCCATTTCAATTTCCACTTTGAAAAATATTTGCTAAGGGTGTGTTTTTTTTGCCAGATGAAACGGAGGCAGCTGAGCCAAGTTATGCTTGACACAATGATTTTGCCTGGGGGACAACACTCAACTTGGATTTATTGCAGGTGGACTGGGAACAGCACACACTGGCCAAGTACTTGATGGAGTTGTCCATAGTGGACTATGAAATGGTTCATTTCCCTCCTTCTAAAACTGCGGCTGCTGCTTCCTGTTTGGCTCTGAAAGTTCTTGATGGAGGCGAGTGGGTAAGTTGTGCTTGTCAGACACCACTTCAGAGAGGAATCAGGGCAATACCTGTTTCCTGTCAGGAAGCCTGCAGCTGTCTAAGCCCCGTGGAGTCTTGTCATCTAACAAGCTCCAATTGCTCTAGCAGCACCACCTAATGATGGCGCTTTCTTTCAGACACCAACTCTACAACACTACATGGCTTACACTGAGAACGATCTTCTTCCAGTCATGCAACATATGGCAAAGAACATAATCCTGGTGAATCGGGGCCTCACCAAGCACATGGTAAATAACTTCCGCCTGGTAAAGTTGAGGCAGGCACCTGGATAAGTGTCCATATGTGGTTGTGACTTGCGTTGCTGATGCTTGTACCAGACCTTCTGGCTTCAGCTGAGAGGTCTCTTTCTTGTCAGAGCAGTATTAAGATGACAGTAATTTACTGAATCCCAGACCTGTTCTGGATTCATTGGCCTGGCTAGTACCTGGAGGGTGCCAGGAGAGTGCAATGTTACTGAGCAGGCTAAGTTTAATCCAACTCTCTCTTTGCAGACGATCAAGAATAAATATTCCAGCACCAAAAGTGGCAAGATAAGCACTATTGCACAGCTCAACTCCACGGTCATACACAACCTAGCCAAGCCTCTAGCCAAAGCGTTGTAACTTGGGCACCATGTGCCACTGTGTACATAGTTTATCTTATTTGCGTGCTTAAAGCTTTAAATAAAGCATTTTATTGCTTTTTAACTTATGCTGTTGTACTTCAGTGCTTTGGGCTGCTCCTTTCCCTCTGGCAGCTCCTGGCCCGTGCTGAGCCCTTGGGATGGCTCTCCTGGAAGTGCTGTCATTGCTGCAGCACACCTTTAATGGGGTGTTGCTACTTAGCTAAAATACCAATTTGCTGCAGCTTCCTCTTGCACTTCTGTCTGAAAATAGCTGCAGTGAGGCCGGGCTGTGGTGTCTCCTGGGTGGGCCGGGCGGCAGCTCCGAGTAATAGTCCGCGGGTAGGGTAGCTCGGGGTTCTGGGGCCAAGCTCAAGGGCAAGAAGGCATCCAGGCCCGCAGAGCGGGTGAGGACACGACTCCTGCAGGCCGTGTGAGGCCCAGCGGCTCCCGCTCCCCGCACGCCGGGCGCCAGGCCCAGCGGCTCCCGCTCCCCGCACGCCGGGCGCCAGGCCCAGCGGCTCCCGCTTCCCCGCACGCCGGGCGCCAGGCCCCGCGGCTCCCGCTCCCCGCACGCCGGGCGCCAGGCCCAGCGGCTCCCGCGCCTCCCCAACCGCGCTCCGCCGCCAACGACCGGTAACAGCCGGTGCAGCCTGGCGGCCGAGTGCCGAGCCACCGATGCAGAGAAGAAGGCCCGCGATTGGCGGCGGCGCGGGAGCCCCGCCCTGCCAAGCCAAGCAGGCGCTGGCCGAGCTTGCCGATGGGCGCGCGGGTCGTTTGAAGGATCCGACATGGAGCTGGGCGCGGCGGCGACGGCGGCGGAGGAGGCCAGGCCGGGGGCCGGGGCCGGGGCCGGGGCCGAGCCCGAGCCCGAGCCCGAGCCCGAGCCCACGGCCAGGCTGGACGTGCTGATGCTGCTCCGGTAGGCGCGGCGGGGGCGGAGGGCTGCGCGGGCGGGTGCGGACCGGCGCTCAGGCCTGACCGTTGCGGCCTTTCTCCCTTCGCAGCCTGCGGGAGCAGATGAAGCAGCAACTCATGGAATACAGCACTGCGGCCCAGGCGGGTAGGACATCCCCTTCCCGACCCCCTGCCGCGGTGTCACTCACGGCCCTTGAGTCCTGATTTGTCAAAAGCCCTTGTTGCAGCAGTAATATTTTATAGCCTGAGTATCTGACTGCATTCTCGTGACATGCCTGTAAAGACACATCTCAACCCTTGACAAGCTGTTGCATAAAGTATTGCACACCTCCTCTCCCTTCTCGCCTCATTTTTTTGATTTAGACCTCTCTAACACTCTGACAAAACTTAGTAGTAGTACACGTAGTAATAGCTTTCAGGAATCTGATCGGCTGGGGTTTCAGCTTTTCAGCACAAAGTGCTAGATAGCGATGCCAATTAAACTTATTTCTTCTTGTTCCTGCTCTGTTTTCGGTATGTCTTCTCCACTGAAACAACTGGTTACATGCAGGGCAGGGCTGTGAACCCACTCTGGGTTGTCCAAAAAGCACTAAATAGGAATATGTTTCTCCGATACAGCTGACTGGCAGTGCAGCCACACTAATGGCAAAAGAGACAGTGAGGTGTGGAGCCAGGGATAAGAAATTACCTTATTAGTGTAGCCATCCAAGTGCGTACCCTTTATATTATGTAAACCGTTTTTAAAAATTTCCTGTTACTCTATTTCAGTAATGTGCTTGCTTTGCAGCTGAAGAAAGTTTTCCTGGCTATGTCACAGATGAAAAGATGATCAAGAGGTAAGTCAACTGATGATCTCAAATTTGGACACAGTTTAAAGTAAAGGGAGTTGGGAACTGATCTGGATGTTCTCTTTTTTTGCTCCTCCTTTTCAATGAAAACTCTGGATGAACTATCAATAATTTGCAAGAATATAATGAAAATAGAAGAAGTGAAAGGATAACATGGGAGGAAATATTTTATACAGTCCCCTGATATAGTCCTGTATCTGATATGGTTTTTAAATCTGCAATCCTTCTGTATAACAGCTAGAATTAAATAACATAATCCATATGCCGAAGTACTCCTGAATCAAATAATTCATAAGTTACAGGCAAAACTCTTATTTCTGGCATGGAGAAAGCAAGTCATAACCTTCAAGAGTGAGAATGCTTTTAAAATTTCCTTGTTCTTTTCACACTGTTGTTTTCATTTCAGTGCCACAACAAGTTTGGAAAGAGAGATGGAGAAAGTAAAAGTCTCTTTCAAAAACAAGACATTGGTGTTGCAGAGGCATGTATTTTTTTCCTGTTTATCTTGTGTTTTTTCTGTTTGTTTGTTTGTTTGCATAAGTTTGCAGCATGGCTGTAAACATAAGTCAGATTAAAGTGGGATTTCAAAATGGTACACTGTGTGTTACAAACCTGAAAGTCTTGATTAGTACCATTGAGCCAGTAAGAGTGAAGATGGAGATACCATACAGAACAGCAAAAGATACAAGTTAAAATGCACAAACCCCAAAGATCCTGAAAAATTGTGAAAGGCTGACCATATACATCACTACACATAGCGGTTGGTTGTGTTTTACAAATATTCATGAAAAGGTAGAGACTGTAGGTGCTGTGTATCTTCTGTGTTATAGAACTACCCATTTCAATTCCCACTTTTGTCCAAATTCCCTTCTGCAGTCCTTGGGATTATTGACATCTATGGTAAGTTTGACAAGTGAGAAATGCACTGTCACTCTTACAAAGAATCACTAATATGTTCTTTTAATCCTGAGAGTTAAAAATATATATATTTAAGCAGTGTGATATTTAAAATTGAGGGATATTTTTATATATAATTTTCAACATGAAAACGGGCAAAAATTGAACACTTGCAATCTCTTTTTCAATATTTATCTAAATTCTATTTTCTTAGTTTCTTATCAATTCTCATCAGCTCTTTTCCCTTTGCTATGCAGGATGCAGCTTACAGATGCCCTGAGAAACAAAGTGAAACAAAATGATGAAGACTCAAGGTAAGGTGTTCTGGGGGAAAGGATGGCCAAAAAGAAAGGAAAGGAATTGACACATTTGAATGAAACACATTTTGGCATTCCTTCATTGCGTCATTTAAAAATAAGCTTTCTTCTTCTAATTTTGACTGGATAATACACATGATATACACCTTCTGTTTGGAATCACTATGATCAAACGCCTTATATCTGGAGTGGTTTTAATTTAGGCTTTGAACTAACCAATCTTTGAGTACAGAGAAGAAGATTTTTTCACCCAAGCCAGATCAACTCCAGAAGCTCACCACAGGTGTTTGTACACTAGCTCAGCTGCTGTGGAATGCAATTGCTTTTCCTTTTCTCCTTCATGCTTTAATATTTAAGTTGGGACACAATAACATATCTTTGATGTTAAATGAGTATTTGCCTTCTTTGGGCTTTCTCCTTAGATTTGTGCTGATCATCCTGATGTTTGAGTGTTGACTGTATACAGGGCCTTGCCTCTGTTTTGTTGTCTTCATTAGTTAGTCACTTACTGTCTTTCAATAAGAACTGAAGATTTTGAACTTGTTTGAAATTACCTGTTCATCCCTTAGCCATTATGAATAGATGCATTGGAAGTGTAATAAAAGAAATTTCATTTCTGTAGGAAACATAGCCAAAGACACTCTATCTCCATGATGTCTCTGGCACTGGCTGGAATTCAGAAATTCAAATTACTTTCTGGAGTGTCTTGGCTACTTTGGTGCACAGTGAAAATGTAGAGCCTGGCAGTGTTAGATAAACTTAACTGAAACATTGAGGTGAAAATAAAGATAATATTTAGCCTCTAAAGCTATATGCAGTCTGCTCAATCTGCCGAAGAAAAGGCATAGTTTTGCAAAAGTAGAAAATAAAGTATGCTGAATTTTGGTGTTAGAGTAGGTTTTTAAATATATCTAATTTAAATAATTTTTTCTGTTAAAATATTTGTGCTGTTTGCGCATACTAACAGTCTGAAGGTCTGCAAATCAGTGTTTTCTTCCTTAGACTGATCTTGGAGACTATGAAACACATAACAATGCTCAGCAAATCAATACTTGAATCTCAGCAGGTAAGTGTGAATTGTTCCCTCTCTTGCTGTTGCACAGACTTGCTTTCCTCTGTAGGCCAGGGTTTAATTTGAAAGTAACAGGAATGCAGAAGTCACTTGAAGTTAAATATGTGGCCCAAAGCACACAGTTACTACTGGTGATAATATTCTTGAAATGCTTACTTAAAGGGAGTATGCAAAAAGTGTGCTTCTAGAGCTGTCCTTAACTACTTCTGTGAATTAAATTAGCATCTATCAGTGTTGATTGGATTAATTATTGGATTAATTAATATTTTTTTTCTTGCAGCAAACACATGAGATGGAAGAGAAACTGAATGACATTAGAAGGAAAAGACTCAGTAAGTGTGTTAGTTAAATGAACTTTCTTTTATATTTGAATGAGCAGTTTGTGTTTTAGAAAGTGCTTCTTGCAGCAATATTAATGTATGAAATCACTGTGAAACTCTGAATACAGTTATGAAACTTCTAAAGAGTAGTATGAATTATGTTTAAAAAAGAGAGCCGGCATGTTGGCTACATGTGGGTGAGACTGATGTGTTAGAACAGAGAGGCAAAATACTCAAAAGGAATGTGGTTTAGTTTTGTTATTTAGCATGCACTCCCCAGTTTATTACACCTCATTTAGGGGTTTTCAGAGTGAATTCGTATTAAATGAGTCCTACGGCACCTAGTTTTTGTTTGCTTGTTTGTGATGGTGCGATGGCACCTTTGTGAAATATTTGAAGACTGAGAGAGGACTTCCCTACGTTGAGCTTATGTAATAATGTATATCTTGATGCTCAGTATGCTGGTTAGATTAGGTCAAGAATGGAATTTAAATTTTTTTAACTTGCTTTTCAGAACTTAATATGGTTAATATATTTTTGAACATGTAAATATTTGCTCCCACTGTGGCATGATTAAGCCTGCCAACAGTTTTAACCACTACTTATTTTATTGTGTTTGTTTCATCAGTAGAAAGTTCTGTACATGTTGAGAGTAGTAAACAAATGCAATCAAACATCTGTCTTCAAAGGAAAAAAAGGCATCTTGGTTTTACTGTGTTTAGTTTTTAGACTGATATTCTAAGAAAACTAGAAATATTCACTCACGTTGTCCATGTCCCTTGCATGACTTTGGAGCTTGGTTTGAAAATGAGCAAAAAGGTCTTCAACTTCTTCAACTATAGAGATTGTGCCAACTGGAGATAAGATGTAGGACGGATGTTCAAATTAGTGTCTATCTGATGGAAACACAGGCAGTGCACACAGTACTTTTTATTTTGCCAGCAGACATAGAACTAGTTTGTATATATTGACATGAGATGCAACAGCACATATTGGCTTTAAGTGGAAGAGATATCCCGAGGTAACTGGAGGGAAGGGATGGGGTAAGAAGTTAGGATTGTTGCAGTGGAAGTGCCTTAGATGTCTGTGGGAAACAGGATTTCTTTTGTTCCACTGTGAAGAGGCCTACTTGTTAATGTTTTGCTTTCTTGATAATGGAATAGTACTAAAAGAAGCTGGAAAAAACAAGCTACTACAAATTCATACTACAATGAGAAAAAAGAAGGAACTGGCAAGTACAGAAGTCAGTGAAATGCTGCAAAAGATACATAACAACTTACAAAAAGAAAAGGAGATGACTACATTAATTCAAAATATATTCCAGGTAATGAATCATAACTTTCAGAAGCACGCTTGTAATCTTATGTCATAATGTCTAATAAATGTAAATCCATAGTATAGTAAATGTAACTTTAAACAAGATTAAGACATACTGTGCGCTTTCAAAAAAGCAGTGATGGTAGTGAAAAATATGCCACATATGGAGATAATTTTATTGCTTTAAAGATGAATATATGGAACTTCCCCAAATCGTTGTTCAGAATAATTATTTCTAAAACTTCAAAATGGTCTGTCAATCTATATTTACTTTTTCCCATCTGAGATACAAAAATGATGCATGTCCTAGAAGAATGACTGTCACACCTCCCCACACCAGTTTCCCAGCAAAGTGGAGTTGCAACTTGCAGATTTGTCCACAAATGCCTTATGAAATCCCAGTTAGTTTATTAAGCAAAAGATAGACTAGGAAAAGACAAAGCTTACTTGCTGGCTTTGGGACCAGGTAAAACCATTCTGTAAATTCGTATGATCTGAAGAATTTCTTAGGACAGGAACATACAGATGTTTCTGTATCATATGCTATGTCTACTAATAGTTTGCAATAGAGTTTTTGTTTGTTTGTTTGTTTCCCTACGTATTGACAGTAAGATCTAAACTAATACTGCGCCTCCTTCTACCTGTTGCCCTACTGCCCACTTCAAACACTGCTGTGAATTCCAGGGAGTTTTAATATAAAGATTAAATACAGATCTCTTAAGAGATTTCAATAAGAATAGTTGTTTTTATAGGCCTTTTGTTTTTTAACCTAAAATTTTTTCTTTTTGTAGAATATCATAATTGCAAGCAGAGTTAACTGGGCAGAAGATCCATCCTTAAAGGCAATCGTTCTACAGCTTGAAAGAAATGCGTCTTTTCTCTGAGTGAGGAGCAGTGGTGTTTAGTTTTATACACTGTATGTAAATGACATACTAAACTTGGTGACAACTAACACATGTTATGAAAGCACATTTTAAGATTTTGAAAATATAACCTTTCTGGACAAACTTCCTCTCTTAGAGATTCAGAATGTTGCCACACAACTCTTAGAAGTGAAATTTAACTGTTGGTATATAGCAAATGCTGGAATACCTAATGAAACAAACTGAAGAATCCATTACTGGCTGCTGTATCCCAGGAACCCACCTCCCTCTGAAGTGCGGCAATGCAGCTGCATACGACCAGCTTTTATGTAGAAGTGGGCTTGAACCAAGGTTGTACCACTTACATGCAGCCTAGCTACTTACTGCATGTGAGAGTAGCTCTTCCTTCCTTTCAGTGCTGAAAGGCTTTGCAGGAGAAGGCAGTAACATCACCCAGCACAGCAACATGAAAAGTCCCAACGAGAAAACTTAGGTTGGTCAGCATCTGCTTTGATTTTTTTTCCTTCTTAAAACATTAATAATTCTCAACCATGAAAAGTCTGAACTCATAGCTGTGTCTCTTGTGACCACAGCCCATTGGCTGTGTGTATGAAGATTTAAAATTAAGAAGTAGGGGAGGGATTAATCCAGCTTCTTGCCTGACTGGCCCAGGGGAGAAGCATCAAGGGTGGTGGATCTCCAGGCCAGGGAAGCTTTGAGAGGCATCCTTGGCTAGATGGGGACAATGCGTTTACTGATGGATCTTCAAAAGTAGTAGAGGGGTAACAGGCCACAGGATATGCTGTCATTAAGGGGAGGGAGCTGCTAGAAGGAGGAAGCTGCCATCTGCCTGGTCAGCCCAAACCACAGAACTGTATTCTCTAATAGAAGCCTGTGAATTACAACAAGGCAAGCTACTGAATATCTTTACAGATTCTAAATATGTATATGGGGTGGTACATATGTTTGGAGAACTGTGGGAAGAAAGAGGTTTATTCATGTGTTGAAGAAAGGCACTGGTACATAAGGATCTGATTGCCCACCTACTGGAGGTAGTGAACCTCCCCAAAAATGTCTTGATAATTCACATCAGGGGACATCAGAGAGGACACTTGGAGCAGGAGGTAGGCAATCAATTGGGTGATAAGGAAGCTCAAAAAGCAGCACTCTTACCAGAAGTATCTAAGATCCTCCCTCTCCTTCCAGTAGTCCAGCTGAGCGGAATGCTCAAGTTTGTGTATTCCCCACAGTCTGGCTGAAGAGCCGGAAAAAGGGAGGGGAGAGTGAGCAGAGCCATGAGCCGAGAAGGACAAAAAGAGCCATCTGCCAAGAGGTGGGGGCCTTTACAAAGGAGGGAAATAGAGGAATTCCCCCACCTTCTTCAGCAAGGGGGACAAAGGAGTCAGGTGGCCTTAGGTGAGAACAGATGGCAGGAGGCAGGAGTTTGGTATAGGCGGGCCAGGAAGGCTGTAACTTCTGAGTACCTTGGCCAATGGGGCGTCCCTCCGTCAGGAAATTAGGATAAAAGGGGGGCTGCGTCCTCCAGCAATTTGAGAGACCCCACAGGGATATGCCCTGTGGACTCTCCCCTTATTGGAATAAAGTTTTAGGACTCCTCAGTCTCCTTTTTGGACATTCAGTTCTTGACAGCGAGATTTTCCACACACAGCCATTACCGGAAAAAAATGTCTTTTCCACTAGAAGAATTAGAGATAATTAAAACTAATGGGCAGAAAAAAAAGGATACAACTAGTTTACAAAGGAGGGCAAGCAAGGGGTGCCCAAAGCCCTAGCTCTACAAATACTGAAAGAGCTTCAGGAAGGAAGCCATTGTGGCTCTAGAGGGCTGGCCTTCCTTAGAGCCTGAGGAGGACTCTACGCTGCCCTTGGTCTTTTTGTTCCCGCAAAACGGGCCTTTGAGGGCTGTCTGACTTGGGCTAAGGGCAGCAGCTGAGCCGCAAGAGAAGTTGCAAAGCCAAGACGGCCCTGGGCTGTACACCCATTCCAACAATGTCAGGAAGACTTCACTGAGATGCCTCATATAGGGAGGCTTAAGTATCTTCTGGTAATAGTATGTTGTTGCAGCTTGGAGCGGGTCAGGAATGCCAGACATCAACTTCATAGAAGCTGGAACTGACTTCATTTATTTCGCGTTACGTATCACAATATATAGCAATTCGCATAGCAACATCTCAGTAGAGCATCAGTAATTGGTTACAAGCATTAACGTGCAAACATATCATAGGTTGCTAAGCCGTATCCAAGTGCCTAACCACAATGGCCACACTTGACATCTCAAGACAGCTGTACTTCCTCAAAGTTGTCTTTTATAATGAGCAACTTTCTCATTTCCCGCCAACTTAGCCCAGTCAAGGACTGGTCAAGAACACCCCCATGTCCCTGTCCTCCACAGTATGTGAGTTAACAAGATAGCCTGAGGCATTTCCAACTGCCTCAGCAATAACCGGGTCTGTAATTAAGGTGTTCTTAGACCAAATAATTCCAAGATATGGGTTGGTAGAGGCAACAGATTCAAACATGTGGAGGCCTGCTTCAAGGACAATAGTACAGGATGCCTCGTTAGTAGATAAGCAACCTCAAGGAGGGCAGTGCAGATGTTCTTCAGCAAACAAGGAGCAAAAGCAACTGTCCAGCTGCTGCAGGACTGAGAAACTGATTGGATAGTATCTGTGTAAGCCTTTAGATTATTGCTTTATTCAGTAACTGTGCTTCGCATGCTTGTAGGCAAATAAGGTATTGTATCCAGGACAGTACAGTATATAAGCTTTATCTGATGCTCACTAAAATGTCTTTGCTTCATTATTCTGGAGGCCCTGCTCTCAATACCCAACACAGACAGAGGCACTCATTTTACAGGAAAGGTCCTTCAAGGTGTATATGACTGCCCTGGGGATTCAATGGGACTTGCATATCCCTTGGCATCCCCAGAGCTCTGGTAGAGTGGAAAGGATGAATGGGAACATTAAAAAGCATCTTTTGAAATTGGTGTTAGAAACTAAGATGCCGTGGACACAATTTCTACCATTAGCTTTAGCAAGAATAAGAGCAAAATCTAAGGCAAACATTCAACTGTCTCCCTTTGAAAAAATGTTTGGGATTCCCTACCCTGCTAACAGCCAACCTGGCAGGAAGGTGGAGATAAGCAATATAGGTTTAAAGCAATATGTGGCCAGAATACTTTATCTTGTGAAGCTCCCCAACAGGAAGCCCAGCTCACACAGACTGTCCCCTTGGATTTTGCAGTCCATATTACCCAACTATGAGATTGGGTCTTGGTCAAAGAGTGCAAAGAAGCACCACTGCTAATAAAGTGGCGTGGACCCTATCAGGTATTACTAACCACAGAAACATCAATCGAAACAGCTGAACATGGATGGACTCATCATACCAGACTTAAGATTTCCAAGACTCCAGAAATCTGGACTTCTCTCCTGAAGAAAGAGGATGGAAAGCCCTGGCTAACTCTCTGTAGATCTGTACCACTGGCTGGGAGTGGGTCAGGAGAATAAACGCTGGGTCTGTGGGAGTCCAGGAGGGTATGAAGACTATCCATGGGTACCAGACCTATCAAATACAGGTGGTTAGTTAATAATCTATGCAGAGTCCACTATGCTTCTGAAAATGGGTGTAGTGGTTTGTAAAAACAAATATTGTCCAAAAAAAAAAAAAAGGAGGGATTGAGCAGAATGCTCAAGTTTGCATATGCACAGATAAGGGGATTCCCCCACAGTCTGGCTGAAGAGCAGGACAAAGGGAAGGGAGAGACTGAGCAGAGCCATGAGTGAGTGGGACAAAAGAGCACATGCCAAGAAGTGGGCGCCTTTACAAATAAGGAGATTCCCCCACATTCTTCAACAAGGGGGACAAAGGAATTGGGTGACCTCAGGTGAGAACAGCTGGAAGGAGGCAGGGAGTTTGGTGTAGGTGGGCCGGGAAGGCTGTAACTTCTGAGGACCCTGGCCAATGGGGAAAAGCAGAGCACATCCCTCGGTTGAGAAATTAGGATAAAAGGGGGGCTGCATCCTCCAGCAGTTTGAGAGAACCCACAGTGGACTCTCCCCTTATTGGAATAAAGTTTTAGGACTCCTGTGTCTCCTTTTTGGATAGTACGTTTTTGACAGCAAAATTTTCTGCACACCATGATGGGTCCTGAAGACATCCCTGAGAAGACACAGACTGCAGGTCCTGTCCCACACGGCAAAATATGGCCAACCTAGAGAAAAAAAAAGGTACATAAAATGGAAGATGGTGCCTGATGCTGTTAAAATCATGCAATGAAGCTATATTTTAAGTGCATTTTTACCTTGAACTTCCTGATTTTACTTCACAGTAGAAGTAAGTTGGTATGGCAAATCATATTTTGTGTAAGGTTTTGGATTTTATGTTTTTGCTTTTAGGGGTGAGTGTCTGATTTCAGCAGACGACTCGGCCGGGCCACTAATTCAAATATCCGCTTGTTCTTCGCGCTCTCCTTCAGCGACGCTCCGAGGCCCCGCTGCCGGCGCCGGGCCGAGGCCGCCGCTGCCGCAGCCCAACGGCCCAGGCGGTTCCGCCCCCGAAGGCCCCGCCCTGCGGCGCGCGGGCGCCGCCGCGGACACCATGGGCAGCAAGATGGCGGCCGCCGCCAGGGTCGTTCAGGTAACGGCGCCCCGGGACGCGCCGCGGGGCTCGCGCGGGGCCGCTGGCCCGTGAGGCGGCGGGGCCGGGCCGGGCCGTGGCCGGGCCGCGCCGGGGTGTAAGAGCCGCCGCTTCCCCGCAAGGGGAGTGTGGTTGGGGCCGCGGCTGCGATGAGCTCCCCGGGCAGGAGGTGGAGGAGGAGGCGGTGCGTTACCCCCTGTGAGGGGCTGCGCTCGCCTCTCCCGGGAGATCCCACTGGGTTATGAGGAAAAACCGCAGCCCCCGTCGTGACGAGTATGTGCACAACATAACTACCACCTCTGCATACCATTCCTTTCTTATTCACACCTTTTCCGGCCGTGTGCGGGCAACTGACAGAAAATACAGAAGCCTACACAGGTAGCAGTTACACAGTTCTTGTGATAAAACTGTGCAACTCTTTTTTTTTTTTTTTTGCCACTGTCATAGCTACTTCTACATGATCTGGGATTCCTGTGAGAAAAGTAAAGGTGCCCTTATCCCAATGCCAAACACAAGGATGAAGGGGTAGTGTTAAAAGTGAAATTTCTCCTTGGATAAATCGAAAACAGAAGTTTGTCAAAATAATGGTGCACAAAGCACCACTATAGAAGTGGTAAAATAATGTTATGCTTTCTATTGCATTATTGTTTAGAAATGTATTTTTCTCTTCCTGTGTGCTCCTGCTGCCTTGTCTTCTTCTAGGTAGTCAAGCCACATACTCCCTTAATTAAGTTCCCGGACAGAAAAAGCATCCCCAAGCCTAAATGTAAGTATTTGCTGTAAGGATACAATGCGCGTAACTTATTTTCACATTAAATGTTTTATGTAAGAACCAGGACACATTTTTCTCTTTTTTTTTTTTTTTTAATTTGGATTAAATATTTACCCGCTTTTGAGTGGTATTTCTAGAACAGCTCTTTGGCATTTCCATTCCAGACATTACAACTGTGCGGAAAAAAACACAGTGTATGCATGTGTTGGTCAAAACAGATTCCTGGAGATTTCCAATATTTTCCTGATCCTGATTTATATACAAGATCATATTTTTGCAAATAGTAATAGCTACTTGACACATTTCTGTCAAAGTCACCATGAGAAGAAACCTTGGGCATTCAGTGATGTTTGCAGAAATAATGTTGGATTTTGCTCAGCCTTTTCCTAATTATAGTGTGCCGTGTCTATGGCATTTCGTATCCTGATTATAGCTGAGAAGGCCTTGCCACTCTGCATTTTAAGATATGTTTTCTAGTGCTATTAGTTAATATTGAGGAGTAATTACTTTGTGATCTTCGACACATCCGTTTTTATACCTATAGCTATGTTGATATTTACAGGATTTCAGGCAGTTATATTAGATAGAAGTTATATGAGCTGGATGATATTTTAATATTCCATTTGAGTCAATAAAGCTTTTAAAACCAAAATAACAGATGTCTCCATCTATCCCTCTCCCCTTATAACCTTGATGATCCTACATGCTTTTTCTGTGAATACAGTTTCCTAGTGAAAGAGTTAGGGTAGGTATGGTTTATCTTCTGCTGCCACATCAGTATTTCTGACACTCAAATATGCTTGCTTCTGCTTTCAGCGTGTTTTCACTGTGGTCTTACTATATTTAACAACAATGAAAACATTGTGGGAAGTAAAGAATCTTAATTAAGCATTTCTGGAAGGAGGAAAAAGCAATTATCAGTAACTGGTAACTTTTGTTGGCTGCTCGTGTAGTTAATTGTGCAGTCTTAGTATATTTCTGTAAATGGTTTTGCACTCTGGGTTGCAGTGCAGGAGTCCCTACAAGCAAGTGTGCCATCACACCATGCTTCCAAAGCACAGGAGTCTCTGGGAGGCAGATCACCCGCCTTTCAGAATATATCACCTGTAAGGAGAGTACAAGGGGCGCCGGACAGTTCGGAGTTAGCAAGAACCTTACCTCAGAAATACAGAAGGAAACTTATGTCAGAGGAAGAGATAGAATACATTCAAGTAAGTTTGTTGGTGCATATTTCTGTATTATCTTATTTTTACACATTCTTTAAAGTTTCAGATATGGTATGGCATTTTAATTCTTGTTAACTGTGTGCCTGGAGCTTTCACACCTATGCACAATAAATGCACACAATATATGATGCACAAGAAATAAAACAGCTTATTTTTGTAGTAGTACACTTCTAGCCTAATTTTTCTGAGAGGTAAATTCTAAAGGTTTTGTTGACAAAATAATGAATTGAGTAGCTGTTTAATTTCTTATAAAGATTCTAGTAGCTGACCTTGCTTTTGTTTTTACTTTGCCACTTGAAAATAATAAGCGAAAATAATTCTAAAACTTCTGTAAACTGCTGCTGTATTTACGAGATCTTCCTAAAAGCCAACATTCCCTGGAGCATGGAAATCAGGAATCCAGCTGGTTATTTTTTGCAGGTGTTTATCTTTTTGTATTCTTCCTGAATTGAAAAAAAATGTTATTGATTGATGCTAATACTTTGAGACTCTGTCCATGTTCTTTTATAATTAAAAATCAATGTCTCTATTATCCATAATAGCGCAAAGGAATATTTGCTCTTAATGTTTACTTTCTGTAGAGTATATTTAACTGTCTATTTTACAGCGTGGAGGTCCTGAATAAGCGTGAAGCACCGGAGATAGTTTGTTCACCGCTGTTGAAGAACGAAGTATTCTATTCACAACAAAAGCATCTCCTTAATGTTATAAATGATTATCTATTAATAGCTTTAATAAATACCCTGTATGAAGGGTGAGAAGGTTGCCACATAATACACTATTAATTTATGAGTGCGGAAGGCTTTCTTTTGATGGCTAACAATTGAATATACTGGATGTCTGCACAATTAAAATATTTTTCTAATTAGCCATTCTTCAAACTTGGCAATAACAGTGTCCGCAGTCGCTTTCTTCCGCGTGCGAATCCCCAGCCGTCTCCTCGGTGCCGGTAGTTCTACCGGTAGCAACGTCCTTCTGCGCCCGCCAGGCCGCGGCGCCCGCACTGCCCTCGGCGCCCCGCCCTGCTCTCGCGAGACCCTGGCGCGCGCGCGGGAGGCGGCGGTGACGCCGACGGTTGCCAGGAGCGGGGCGGAAGCGGCGCGCGGCGCTGCCGGACGTGCGGCCCCGCGGCGGCTCCTGGCGCCGCCGCACCGGGATGGACGCGCGGGCGCGCGCCAAGCGCTACGAGAAGCTCGACTTCCTGGGGGAGGGGCAGGTGAGCGCGCGCGCGGGCGGGGGTCCCCGCGCCCCCGGGGGCAGCGGGCCGCGCCGCACGTGGCGCTGCCACCACGGCCCTGTGTTGTCTCCCCTAGTTCGCCACTGTCTACAAGGCGAGGGACAAGAGCCAGGAGCGCATCGTGGCCATCAAGAAGGTGAGTGCGGAGCAGCCTCCTCGGTGCCGCCGCCCGGCCCGCGTTGTTCGGGCAGCGGCCTTGAAGTCGGTTAAATGCTCCAAGGAGTCTGCCTCTAGGGCCGCTGCTTCAGGGGTACCGCGTGTCTGAGTTCCTTGCGGGGTCTGCAGCTAGAATGTTAATATCCCTAGCAAATGGGACTAGGGATGTTGGGCTCCACAGTACAAGAGGGATGTGGAGCTGCTGGAGAGAGTCCAGCGCAGGGCCACAAGGATGATCAGGGGTCTGGAACCCTATGAGGAGAGGCTGAGGGAGCTGGGCCTGTTCAGCCTGGAGAAGAGAAGGCTGAGAGGGGACCTGATCAGTGTCTATAAGTACCTCAAGGGAGGCAGTGAGGAGGATGGTGCTGGCCTCTTTTCACTGGTGGCCACCGACAGAGCTAGAGGAAATGGCCAGAAACTGAAGCACCAAAAGTTCCACAGGAACTTGAGGAAAAATTTCTTAACCATGAGGGTGACAGAGCACTGGAACAGGCTGCCCAGAGAGGTTGTGGAGTCTCCTTCTCTGGAGATCTTCCAAACCCGCTTGGACGCAGTCCTGTGCCACGTGCTCTAGGTGACCCTGCGTGTGCAGGGGGGTTGGACTAGATGATCTCTAGAGGTCCCTTCCAACCTTAGGCATTCCATGATTCTATGGTATGTCTCTTAAAAACACACACTTTCAAACTTCAGGTTTTATTAGTTCTTGCTCGTTACTTTTTTTTTTCCCTTCCTCTTCCAATCCCTTATTTCTTTCAATCCATCTGTGCTACTTCTGAATAAACTCTTTAGAATTGGTGGTGGGGAAGACACTGGCAAAAGTGGCCATAGGTCTGCAGCTGCTTGAGCACAGCCGAGGAAAACGTGTTTGCGTTTTCATAGGCTGTTTCACCTCATGGTGTCCAGAGAAGCATCTGAAGCTTTTGTATTGAGAGCAAGTCTAGACGGTCACTCACTTTGACATCATTTCTCCCTGGAACGAAGTTGGTCACTACTGTAACTTAACTACAAAGCATCTTACTCTGCCAGTTCGTATTATGTCTGTTCTCACCACCACAATTTTTTTTTAAACTTGCCTAAAAGCTAATGCTGGGAAGTCAATTCTCTCTATAGATGAATAAATCTAGTTGGATAACTCCTTTGTGGTACTAAAAATTTGTTTTAGAGGAGTAGCATTAAGGAGTTTATCCACAGGTGGGACTTTTAAATAATGTGAATCTCACTTCTTTTCAGATTAAACTTGGACATAGATCAGAAGCTAAAGATGGTAAGTCTTTAACAAAATAATACTCCATAACTTTTGTCTGGTTTGCTTTCTGTCTATAAATTGGTGAGTTAAATTTTTACACCATAACTTAGCTGAGATAAAATGAGCTCAACACTTTTAGCCTTAGGCTTACTTCCACGTATTTTTTTTTCCTACAATGTTGTAATCATGGTTTTCTTCCCAACCTGGAAGCATTAAAAAAAAAAAAGGCAGCAGCATTATCTGCATACATAATATATATCTAAATGTGAAGGCTTTCTCAATTTAAGAGAAATACAAACACGAATAAAATGTAGAGTAGTGCAGAATAATTATTTCACTAATACATAGGCAAAATCACAGCTAAACAAATTGATTTACGTCACAGAGTTTAATATATCTTTTTCAGTTGATTTGTTTGTGTCTATGGCAGGTGAGAACATCTATTTCTGTTTCAGATGTTTCACTTATGTTTCATACTTTTTGTGATTTATGCTGAAACAAACATTAATAAAAAGATCTTAAGCTGTTAAAAAATAGACGGTGCATGGATTTGTTCGTTGTTTTGTGTTGAAAATCAGGTCCATAGAGCAGTTTCTTTTTGATTATGTGTTCTGGCCCCCCGCATACTTTTAGGCAAGGATATAGTAAGTAAAACCCACTGCTGTTGGTCTCCTCTCACTACATTTGTGTGTGACAGAATTTTGTATGTGCCCAGGGTGTTGCTGTTCAGGGATCCTGCATCAGGCTCCTGCTTTCTAGGGAAGCATCTTGGCTCTCAGCTCTTGAATTGCATCCTTGCAGAAGAATCGCTAAAGGGAATCCCAAGTGCCGATCCAGACTCTGCTGGGTGGGCCAAGTGCTGCAAAGCCATGATGCGGCTGGTCTGCAGTGGGCTGATGCCCTCAGGGGCGGGTGTCACTTCTGGCCTGTAGGATATTCAGCTGCAGCTCAAAGATGTTCTTAGTAAGAGCAGCCTGGACCATGTCTGGTCTCCCTGCATTACCTGGGAACATGCATGGCAAACGTCCGCTTGATTATAAAATGGCACACGCAAAACAGACAAAGCAGAAGTGTAGAGTAACACCTGTAGCTCTGCACCAAACTGTGCTACAGTCTGACCTGTTATGTGAGATTCAGTGTGCGAGAACCAGTCTGCTGTTGTTCAGCTCACGCACAGCTGAAACTCTTCTTGGGCAACACTCCACAGAAAAACTGCTATTTGCAAGATGCACTTTTAAAACAAAACTAAAACGTGAAAATATAACATGGAAATTAAATGCAGATTTTCTAAACTTGTGTGGAAAAACTTCCCATTTTTGCCAAAAAGGGGCATGTATAGCTTCATAATGTAAATCTGATTACTGTGGCATGGAGTCTACTTGCTATGGAAGAAGTAAACATCCACTGCAGGAATGTGTTTGGCAAGTCACAAGCTGAAATCAATTTTTGAGCAGAGAGGAAGGAGATTTTAATAGCAAGTTACAGAACAAGTGATTTCTTGGTTGCAGTTAATACAAAGTTTTAAATTTTTATTCCTTCTCTGTCATCTTTCTTTCAATCAACAGGAATCAACAGAACAGCCCTCAGAGAGATAAAGTTGTTACAGGAGCTAAGCCATCCAAATATTATTGGTGTAAGTAAAATGAATGCTAGTTCTAGAATTGATCCTTGCATACTGTTCGTGCAGCTTCCCACGGAAGTATAGAATTCATTGAGTCATGACAATGCTGCTTAGTTTTTATTTTCTTGTTTTTCCAGTCCACTAAGGGTAGTAAAACAATCGTTACTGCAAAGTACCGTTTTCAGCAATGAAGACTTTTTTTTTTTTTTAACTAAGTGGAAGTTAGTGCTGGGGAGAATTGTGGACACTTATATCGCCAGATTTTTCATCTCTGCTAGATATGCAAATAGGTGCAGTGCTGCATTTACCTGCTGTTGCTCTATGTGGCTCTGGTAACTGCTAAAAGCAGGTTTTCACAGGCAGTGGACAGGTGGGATTCTTGGAGCTTACTAGGTATTAATGCTGGTCAAAATCTCTGTGGGCAGGAGCAGTGTTTATGTCTTTTCAGTTGCAGTTTAGTTTGCCTTACAGATAAAAATACTTATTTGAGGCTGGAAATATTTTAGAATTGACTAGTGTAGATAATTTGAGGCTTTTGTCATAAATGTTAGGCCAAATGAGAATTTGTCTTGATATTTAGCTCTTCAGCGTGGAGATACAGTGCTCTTCTGGACTGTAAACTTGCTTTCAAAGTGGTTGTTTTAGCTGTCTAAATTAGAGATTGTGCAGAGAAGAATAACTGAAATGTTAAAGGGATGAGCAGCTCCTTTAAGAAAAGTCTGGAGAGGAGCAGGCTGGGAGCAGTGGGGGAAGTCTACAAAACTGAGGTGATAAGGTAAATTTAGAAGTGTTATTTGCAAACTAAGAGTTGGAAATAAGAGTTAATCATTGGCACTGGTAATGTTAGAATTTCTTTTTTTTTTTTTTTTTAAACTACTTTAAGCAATATGTGGTCAACTTGTCAAACTTATTGCCAAGGTGTTTGTGGAAGCAGATAGTATCAGCAGGTCCCAAAAGGAACCAAAGCAGGATCAGCAGGTCCGTAAGCAGTTACCAGAGGCAATAGGCGATAGGTAACAATAGGTTTGTACATTCTTAGCAACTCAGTTGTGGATGTTGGAGTATAAGAAGCACACATTGCAAAGAAGTGGCCCAGTTTGTATGCCAACCTGCAAAGCATCTCCTGCTGCATGGCTTCTGCAGAGGGAGAGCAGAAGCACTGGCCCCTGCTCTTGAGCATGAGTGTTTGAGGAGATCCCATGAGCTGGCGTAGCGAGAACCTAAGGTATGAGCCCTGCCACAGGCGGCCTGTCTTCTTGCTCTAAGGAGCAGAATGCTAGATGGTCTTCGTCTTCCTCCACGTCACTGTTCCTACCTTTACACTGCTTAAGAAGGGATTATTTGGCTATTCTTGGGAAAGATTTTTTGAAGGCTTGAAAGCATGAACACATTCCTAAGAGTATTTTTGAAACGTAGCTAGAAAGACTGGCACTTAGGACTATCTACAGAAAACATGTGCAAAGCTGAATCTACAGGAAAACTTAGTCTTCTTTAAAGGAGAATAGAAAGTTGATAGGAGAGAGACCTCAGGCAGCGGGCAAACTGTGCATTTGAATATCCGTTGTAGTTAACATGGTAAAGTGATTACTGTTGTAAAAGCTTATAACATCAGGTTTGAAAAAAATCCAGTGGAAGGAGATGCAATGTGAAAAATTTTACTCGGTTTAGCTCAATTCAGTCTCCAAAAATCCCAGCAGGTATGGTAATACCATTTTGCAATTGCAAGTGGAGAATCTAAAGCAATATAATTTCTCAAGGGTTATGTGAAAGAAAAATTCAGTTGAGACAAAACTGAGGTATTGGATTCCTGTGCTGTCCTCTAATTATCAGTTCTGCCCAGCAGGTAGCCATGTCCTTGTTCCTGTTCCTCTTCCCTCACCCACCCCAGCAATCTGAAAACCTGCATCCAGATTAAAATGGTGCAGACTTTTAGAAAACTGGAAGTACTATAGTGTGTGGTCCCTCATGATGTATGTTGTTTTCCAGCTTCTAGATGCATTTGGACACAAATCAAATATTAGCTTGGTGTTTGATTTTATGGAAACAGACCTAGAGGTAAGATTGCATCTCTTAAATCTTTTAAGATGTCTGTTTTTTCAAAAACATTTGAAGACACTAAAATGAGTTGAGGAATCTTTCTTTGACAAGCTTATATATGCCTACATTAGAAGAGTCTTTTGTTGTCTTAAGTTGGCTGAAGGTGCAATTTTTAAGTATGCTAGCACAAAACATGTTCAGGTAAATGTGATATTCACTGAGTGGTGAGCTGGTACTAAAATCACACAACTGATATATTCTACTAAATGTAACAGCAGTAGGTATTTGAATGTCTGATTGTTTTCTGATGTTAAGGTAGTTTGCCTTTGCAAAAAATCTTTATATTGGATATTTTGATACAAGGCTCTTCATTCTGAAAGAGTTTCCTAGATGACATTTCATGTCAGATCACTATCTCTGCTTCGTTATCCATACTCTGGACTGAAATAAAAGTACTTGTTTTGCTAACTCATTGCACATAAGACTTTAAACATGGAGGCTTGTTATTAAGTGCTGGCAGGGTCACTGAAACTAAAGGAAGGTAAGAGTGAAAAGATTAGATCACAAAACAAGGTCTTGCTAAGAAAAACATTACTGGTGAAAGGATTGATGCTGTTGTTTGCAACATTTAGAACTAAGGAAAAATACAGTTGCAAAGAGAATTGAAGTGCTTTGTGCTACCTAATGCTGTGTTATGCAGTGCACTCATTTTCAGTGTGGTATCACTCAAAGGTTGCCATTTGGGGTCACAGCCTGTTGTGACCAGCAGCATACATGAAACTCTTTGTATATAGTCTCAAAAAGCTGCTTTTTGGAAATCTCAAACAAAGCTTAGGAAAGACTACTATGCATTTGCAAGATAATATTAACAAAAGAGACTTGGAGCAGTGTACAGAATATTTTAAAAGAGGATATTTGCATAGAATTTTAATGTTGAAATCGAAGAATGTTGACAATTTAAATAGCTTTATTAAAATACAGTGGCATGGGCTACTTCTATTCCAAGACAGCTTGGAGAAGAAGAGGGAACCATTGTATTTCCAGAGATGAGATGCTTAGGTTACGCAAGGGAAGAAGGAAGAAGTGGGAACATACATTTGCCAGTAAATTTGAAGAAACTGTCCTTTTGAAGTGTATAGCCTTGTCATGAAAGCTGGTTATTAGCCTGGGATTGAGCTGAAATGATAAGCTGTTGTTTCTCTCCCTTTTTCTTGACTCTGTTACATGAGGTTCACATAGGCTGTTAGAACTCTGCAGTTCAATTTCTGATCTTCAGAATTGATGAATTTTTCTGGAGAGATGGCGAGAGTAGAGAATATGTGATTTCCAGCTCAAACTATGGCTTAGAGGATAAAATAACTTCAGTTGAAAGAAATGGAATGGATGATTTTGCACAGTAAGCTTTATTATTAATCTAATACTTTACAGGTTATTATTAAGGATACTAGTATTGTGTTGACACAGTCTCACATCAAAGCATATATGCTGATGACGCTTCAAGGATTAGAATATTTACATCAGCACTGGATTCTACACAGAGTAAGTTTGCACTGAATTTTGTTACAGGCATAAAGGCTCTCAGCTGTGGCATCCAAACAGCTGTATTAGATTTTTATACTCAAATTCTATTTTGAAGCTCATAGGTTTTAAGTCTGTAAACTCTAGTCCTAGCTGTTATGGAACAGCTAGAAACTTGTAATGGAAGGAATGTTTAACAGTTATTGATGGGGTTATCATTTAGACATATATATTTTAAAGGATCTAAAATTATATGTCTTTGATTAGTATTGTTGCTGTATTAAAACTACTAGTTCCTTGATATGTACTACAGTTATTTGAAAAAATATCAAAGTCTTTTTATTATTTATTTGGCAACTATGCAGTAATACAGAACTGTTTGAGTATTGAAATATTCAGGTGGATATGCCTGACTCATTTTTCAGGTATGTTTAAATACTTGTTTTCCTCCCACTCCCTCACACCCATTCCACAGATGTCAATTTATGGTGAAATCCGAAGGCTGTCTTTGCAATACTGTTACTATAAATTTGTTAGCGTATCATTATCTGTCTGTTTTTATCAGTAGTGACATATTTAATTCTTTGCTTCCTATACTGACAGGATTTAAAACCCAATAATTTGCTGTTAGATGAAAATGGGGTTTTAAAATTGGCAGACTTTGGCTTGGCAAAGTCTTTTGGAAGTCCAAATAGAGTCTATACACACCAAGTAGTAACAAGGTAAGTATCCTGCTTTGTTTCCTAGATGGTATTTGTGTAGCTGTTTTGTGTTGCCCCTTGAAACATATCTTGGTAAATTGTACAGTTTGAAAACCTAACTCGTGTGGCAACACCCTAGTGGGAGAGCCTTATAAGGGACAACACAGGAAAGCACTGTTTGGCAGGGTGTTGAGAACAAACAGAATATATATGTATGGGGCTGTTGTATGGTATGGTTTTCTCTCCCAAACAGGGGAAGAGTATGTAGCTGCCTAACTTCCAGAGCAAGGCAGTTCTTAACTGTTTGTTAATCATGAGGCTAGAATCTTGTTTGTATGTTATTCTCGTACTTGTTATAAGACAGGACACCTCAGCAAAAGCTTAAGCTCATTAAAGTATTTTTTGTTAATGTCATGAATGGCATGTGTATTTAAGGTCTATCTTCTAAAAAGCAGAAGAGCATAAAATATGCAAGAGAGATCTGTTTGTCTGCTCTAACGTTAACACTATTCATAGTTGAGGTAGTTTTGTACCTTTATCCAAAAGAGTGGAAATGAAATACTGCATCAGAGCTTTGTGTTAAACTTAATTATTCTACACAGTGGAAGTAGCCAGTCTGAATAACTGTAGTCAAGATTCATTTTTGCACAAAACCAATCTCTAGCTTTAGGTACCTTTGCACATCTGCAGTTATTTGATAATCAGCTCAGCTGAAAACATAGTTGATTTGTGGTTTTACCTGGTGCTTCGGTGAAGGAAGCACAATGTCGTTCTGTCTTTTTTAAACAAAACAAAAGACTTTACAGGGTACCATATGGGTTTCAGTTTCAGTGTCCGAAAAATACCCAGGCCAGGAGAAGTGTCTGCTTTGTAGTTCTTGCATAGCCACAACATACTGCACTTGAGATCAGTAAAAAGATCACTTTTCCTAAGATGATTTCTCTTTTCAGGTGGTACCGAGCCCCAGAACTTTTATTTGGTGCTAGAATGTATGGTGTAGGTGTTGATATGTGGGCTGTGGGTTGTATTTTGGCTGAATTACTCCTTCGGGTAAGTCTTTAAATGCAAACATTTGTCTTTGCTCTTCTTAAGTAGCAGGAAATGTAAGTTAGGCTGCTTCCTAGGAAAGGAAGAAGCAGGGGGATATTTTCCTAAAACTTGCCAACTGTAAGAAAAAGGAAGTTTTGGAGCAGACCGAATTCCTCTATTGTTGCAGTCAGTCTTTAGGAATAGCTAGGATGCCCCAAGCTGTTTAAGTCCTACTTTGGCGAAGATCTTCCCAAGAGTTACCCTTCCACATAGTTTCCCATCAGCTTTCACTGCCGCCTTCCTAGTATGTGGTATCTTAGGTCCATGCACAGCCTATGGCTTATACATTGTTCCTGATAACTGGGAGCAGTTATCACCCACACCTGAACTGTGGTTGATTTGCAACGAGTGAGGGATGTGCCCAGGTAATACTACAGTAAAGCTGCAGGCTAACAGTGAGCCTCCCCTGCAACATCATCCAAGTAAGGTGAACAGACATAATAGTCTTTAAGTATGTTTTATTGACCTAAGCCATTTATTACCTGGCTCTTTGGAGACATGAAAATCTGAGTTGGGAGTGGTAGAGAAGAGATGTATGGACACAGCTAAAAGGTGAGGTGCCTACACTATATGGCATATCTTCCAGCAGTAAACAGGTTATGCCTGATTTCTGCCTGGTACTTTAAGTACCTGTGTGACTGTGTGGTGAACTGGACTGGGAAACTGGTCTGGTTGGCAATATCTTGAAATAAGTCTTTTTCCTGACTTGCTTTATCACACAAACACAATGCGCATAAATACACTCGAGAAATGTGCAGGGGCTGTTTAAGTAGTGCTAGTAACATGTATACGAGCATGGCATTAGACCTTCTAAAACTGGGTAAGCTCAAAGGAAGTCAGGAGAATAAATGAGAAAAAGCAGCATTCTTTAGAATTCTTCAGTTTCTTGCAAAGCAGAAAATGGGCTACACTGCACAACCTCTTCAGGTGGCTTTACAAAAACATTTGATGTTCAAATGGCTTTCATTGTATCCAGATCTAATCCCAGTGCCTGTTAGGGATGCTCGCTATACTCTTCCTATGCTAGTATGTTAAATACTGCCTCTAGGTGTTCCCAATACTGCTTCTTTTCAAATTCTCCTTCATTTTGCATTGTGTGCCTGATGCACAAACTACAACTTAAACTGCATAAATAGCCCCCTTTTCTGTCATCTGCCTGATTTAAACCAGGCATGGCCCTGGTTATGTGGTTTCTCACATAATGGGTCAGTGCCCTGCCTTATGTTGTCATCTCATCCCATCCATCTAATCCAGTTACATTTCACTTTCAGTGTTTCAAATATAAAACCTAAATCCAGATTGTACATTTGCTGAAAGATCACTGTGACTGACAGCTTAAACAGGTTACTCTGCATACTTAAACTCCTTTCTCTACTATGTGCAGTCATTTTACATTAATGCTCTGATAATTTAATCTTACGTTTAGCTCTGTCAAGTCAGTGATATCAAGGCTGGTTGCAAGAAGCCTGCAGAATTTTTTGGACATTATTGCCAAGCACCATTCAGTGCACCCCTTAGTGGGAAACTGGTATATAAAGATGTTTTGCTTATAATACAGTTATGAGCAGGAATTCAAAGTTACTGTCCAGAACTGAACTACAGAAGTTAATCAGAAATGCTGCTGCCTTCTTCCAGGTTCCTTTTTTGCCAGGGGACTCTGATCTCGATCAGCTGACAAGGATATTTGAAACTCTGGGCACTCCAACAGAAGAACAGTGGCCTGTGAGTCCCTTAGTTTAACAGATTGACATTAGTTTTACTTGAGAAATGTCTATGTGGGGTTTTTAAATTTTCAATAAATTATCAGAAAGCATATGCCTGACCTCACAAAAGAGGACAAACAGCCGAAATTTAGAATTTCTGCAGCCAAGACGGCAGTGTTATTAGATGGGTAACAATAACAAAACTTTTTGGTTTCCCTTTTGCGTGGTTCTGTGGTTTCCCATGGGTAATTTTTTGAAATAGTAGAGGTTGCTTAATGTTCTTGACATGCTTGATCAACTTGTCTGCTTTAACATGACAAGCTTAAGTAATTACAATACAGCAATACAGAAACAATTCTGTGTTGTTGTTCCAGGATTTTAAATGAAACACATAAAGATTTGTTTGTTTTTAACTTGTCTATGTTTTTGGTAAAGGGAGGGACAAGATGTAAGTGGGAAAAGGAGAAGATACTATCACAATAAGGATGGTGGATTCTAAAATTAGTATACAAATGCATTCATTTCAGAAATTGAAACCTTTATGTTCTAGATTATTTTAAAATACATTTTTTACTTAACTAATATTTTAGTTTGCTTGCAATCATGATTGAATTGTGGTGACTGCAGTTTAAAACACACACTAATGTTCAGGCAGAGGCGTGCAAACAGAATGAAGACAATGGGGTTGATCCGATAACTAAGCAGGGAGAGGGGTAGTATGTGATTCATCCGTTGTTAGCTGTTTGGCATATTTTCCTTTCTCACCACTTCCTTCCTCCCGTCATCAAAGGCAAGTTCAGCAGCTCTAGGTTTTAAAAGAAGCTGAAAATGCTCATTATGCTAATTTTTGAGGAGGAGGAGGGCATATGATTAATTTGGAGAAAATGCAAATGGACTTTTGTGTGAATTTTGTCTTTCTGCCATGGGAGCTAGCAAGAGAAAAGCTAAAGCTAGTGTCTAATCAAGCTAGTGTCTATTCATTTGTGTACACTCACTCTAAAGTTATTTCATACTTTGTTAGTAATTTTTCCTTGTGTATTGGTCACAACGGGAGAAGGGAAGGGCAGATCACTAAGAGAAGGAAAGTGTAAAACAACTGTAGCAATTACACAAATGTCTTTATGACTTGTTATTCCTAGTTGTTTACAGTGGCCAAGCATTAGCAGGGTGCTTTACAACATACTTTGCTGTGAAATCAGCCATGCAAAGTGGCTTCTATGGAAAACGGACCTCCTTCTTTATGTGAAAAATGTGCATCTTGCTTTTGTCTTTGTAGGGAATGACTAGTCTTCCAGATTATGTCACATTTAAGTCCTTTCCTGGAATGCCACTTCAACATATCTTCAGTGCAGCTGGTGATGATTTGCTCGATCTCCTGCAAGGCTTGTTCACATTTAATCCTTGTGCTAGGGTTACAGCTACTCAGGTATAGTAGACTTGCATTATGTCCTAATAAGCATTAAGCATTACCTTAATGAATATCAGATGAACGCATTTTGAAGCTAGTAAGCCAGTTTAGAAATAAACTGACCCTATCTACAAAATACTAGCAGTATTTCAGGTGTTTCATAGAGAGAACTCTGAAAGGTGTGAACAATGTTAAATGAAAATCTCCCTTCCTAGTGTAGTCCAAGGGTAAGAAATTAAAAAGTCAAACTGAAGGGTCACGCTTTTCTGACAGCTTAAAACTTAAGCTATCGTATCTTATTCCCTATTTTTAAGATTTTGTGATCCGCTTTTTAAATTTTTTAAATCTCCCTTTTTACATAAAATTTGTGGTGACTGAAACCAGCCTTCCTCAATATCCATTTCTATTATACTCCAGTAAAACGTATTACAACTTCTTTATTTGCTGTGAGGAGACATGAAAGACTCTGAAGTAAAAACCTTGCAGGATGTTTCAGTTCTAGTTCAGAATATGCTTTCCTGCTCTGAGGAAGACGCAGCAATTGACTGTTTCAGAGCTATAGTTCTGTCATCTTCCACTGTTACAGAAGCATGCAAAAAAGCAGAGATGCTGCATTAAGGGCAATATTCCCTCATTGTTTGTTAGACAAGGTAGATTTCAGTCCTAAGGATTAGTGTGTGCATTGGGTACTTTTTTACTAAAATAACTCTTAGAATACTTTCAGGGTTTCCTTGTAAGAGCTTTCAATGTAAGTTTCCAAGTAATTAGTTGTGGCATGCATTGAGATGCCTTCTTCTGTACTAGCTCATATGTATGAAGTCATTTTAAAGGCCATATTGTAGGGTAGTGGCTTGAATATTAGGATTAGCCTAATGTTTTAATTGATAATGCTACAGTTTAAGGCAGGAAAGAACTTGCACTCTGCTATATTGGCTAGTTTTACAGCTGGCATTGAACATGATGTAACTGGCACAAGCCGGAGCAATGATTTCCTAAGGGGCTACTTAGTTTCTTTTCCTTGACTATGGTTTATGGAAGCCGTGGAATTGCTAAAATTAAAAATAGTATATGTAGTTCTACTTCACAAAATTAACCCCGCTTACTTATTTGCCTTCTGATTTTCCATTCAGAATGTAAGTTCTTCAGAGTTGGAAATGGACTGTTTGTCTAGACCTGTGTTGAGATGTCAGAGTCCTGGTTAGATAAAGATAGCAGTGCACAAGTATCTCTCGGCTTCCGGTTTGGGCCACAGGCTACAGTAACTGTGACATTTGGAATTGCCACAAGGCTTTCTTCAGATACAAAAGTACTTAAGTAGTTTTAAAGTCACTAAAATGCTTTTTGTCATGTTAACTTCTTTATATACGGTGTTCTGATGCTTTATACTAATTACTTGATTATTTTTCTTCCATTATCATTAAGGCATTGAAGCAGAAGTACTTTAGTAACCGACCAGGACCCACTCCAGGAAGTCAGCTTCCAAGACCCAACTGTCCTGCAGAAGCTATAAAGGAGCAACAAAATGCATTTTTAAATTTAAAAAGAAAAAGAACAGAAGGAATAGATCAAGGTAACATCTTACATGTTTCAGTTGTTTTAAAGTAGTAGCTACAAACTCAGTAGGATACTTACCGTGTTTCGGGGAAGGAAAACCTATGTGGTTTAACTGTATCCCTGGGCCACAGCACCAGTAGAAACCCTTTAATGATTTAAAAATTTAAGATAAATATTATAGGCTGAGAATGATTGAAAAAGTCATATCGGACAGATTTAACAGATTCGGTACAAAAATAAGGCTCTTTTATGAAGCTTAGGAAACTATTTGTTAAGATCTCTTTTAATTGCTCTAATGGAGTGTGATAGTAAGTTACAAGCTATTACTAAGTCCTTCAAATTCTTCTATGAGAAATCTTACTAAGGTGAAAATAGCTTAACTCTACATTTTTTAAGCAAAAAATAAAGGGAGAGATGTAATTCTTTTGAATGAAGGATTGGAGAATGTAAATAAATTTCAGAAGTGAGATTCCTGCTGTCTTAGATTGAGCAAGCTAACTGTTTAGGCAGCTCTATATTTAGCCATATATTTCTGTTTTGTTTTGTTTTTTTAAAGGGAAACCTATTCCCTAATTTTTACTGTTGTATGGAGCTTCCAGCCTTCCTCCCAAATGGTAGCACATGCTCCATGTCTTCACAGTAAGAAAAGATCCGAGGGCTCAAGACCTGTATTTGACGTTAAATTAGTCATACCCTCTAGCAGAGAGGCAACCATTGGATCTTAAGTGTGGAGCTGGTTGTCTGCAGGGATATGCCAGATAGCAGCTGCCAGGTTAGCATCAGCTTTTCATAACCACCAGTGTGAGACTCTGCGTGGATACTGGAGTGACAGACTCTGGAATGTACCTTCCTTTGTGAAAATGCGTTTCTGCTTGACCTCAGGGAGAAAGCAAAAATACCGGCACTTATGTTCCATCACCTTGACCTTCATTAGTCTGTCTCAAATGACCAGCAGAATACATTAGCTCAATAGCTTAACTTCCTCTTGAGATGAAAATTTTAATCAGTTGACTATTTTCATGCTTTGACCTCGGCACTGGGGGTCAGCTGACATGTGGTAGCTTGTTAAGTTATCATAGCTTAAGAAACAAATTTTAGCTCTCTAGCTCATCACTGTGAGAGAGCCTGATTACTGTTTTGGAGTCTCTGCCCTAAAATACACTTGTTAACAAGAGGATAAAAAAGAAGTGATTCCCTGAGTTCCGAGATTTGCCACTTGAAGTTTGGAGTTTCACAACAAGCAGAGCTTCCAGACCTGTGTTGGAACTGGAACACTAATTGGCTGAATGTCTTTCCAAAAATCTCATTTTCAACAAGGGTAAATCTAGCTTGTGTATGAAATGCCAGGAGTTTTGAGTTTGGGTATAAATAAGGCATGTAGGAAATCAGCATTGCTTCTTGGGAGTTTTGAGCACCCGCATAACAATCAGTACCATTTTCTTTAAGTGCTTCTTCAAGCACATCAAAAAAAAAAAATCCTATGTTCTGTGATTTCCTTGTCTAGGCTGGCAGAATCTGAGGGTCTCAAAGGTAGGCCTTTTAGTGCTAAAGGATATTAAAGGAGAGAGCCAATGTTACACCTACCAAATCTGCTACCCAGGGTTTATTTTACCTTTTTTTGGTATTATTTTTTAAAGTTAAAATCCATATATGCTTTGGTTTGGATGAGCAGTTCTACGGTCTTTTTTTTTCCCCAAAATATTATTTGAAGTACAGGTTCTTTTTGATTTATTACTACTGAAATATGGAGAGAAAAAAAACTGCCCCTAGAAGTCCTGTGCCTGGCAGAGAATCTTCAAGGTCCATTCTCTTTCCCTCAGCTCTATGGAGGTAGCACTCTGGAGCTCAGCAGGATGGCCCACAGTGCTACTGCTGGGGGCCCACTTGTAAAATCTTGGCAGTGGGGACTGGCCACCAGGAGAGAGAATATTTGCAGTCCCTGTGAGTGCTGCTTTTAAACAAGATCAAGCCCTGGAGCCTCTGGAGTGAGTTGCACACACTTCAATCTGCAGAGGCTGCACCTTACAGAAAGCAGCCTGAGGTAATAGTGTTTATAGTCAGGGAAAGACTTAGCTAGATGGGTGACTGCTTGTGAAAAGTATTAAGCATGTGTTTCTAACTATTGCTAGCATTTATTCCTCATCAGTGAGGTATACAAGGGCGCTGAGGCTATGATGACATCACTGTCTGTCTTGCCACTTCTGGAAAACACTTAATTTAAAGCAGCACTCCTTCCCCAGGACACTAATTTCCAGTACTGTTAATTTGCATTTCTATGGAGACTTTAGTGAGTGAAGCAGAATGTAAAAGATACAACATTAAACTCTTTACAGGATAGGCAATTTGTGTAGTCTCAGAGCTGTTTTGCTTTGTCCTGAGAAAGAATCAGGTCTCAAGAAAAAAATCATTCATATCCAGAATTAAAAACTTTTGTTGTTTGGGCTTTCATTAAACGTCTGTGAGTGTGATTCAACCGCAGTGTATTTTAGAGAAGGCTTCTGCTAATAGGGCAGACAAAAACAGTGAAATACTTCCATAATGAACTTCATATTTGGGCAAGAAGGCACATATGTTTAGTTCTGCCTGTATTATAAGTAGCCTAATGGAGAAATGAGATGCCTTGGTGGAATAAAAACAGAAAAATGCTACTGTGCTGATCATCTCTACAGCTGATACTAACAAAAACAGGGTTAAGGAGTGATGCAGAGACTATAAAGGCTGTTATTCTTCCAGGCAGCACATTCTGGGCAGTGACAGTATTTAATAAAAATCACTAAGAATATATGTATTCTGGGTGGGGGGGAGTGAGGATAAGCCTTGAAATACTTCCCATGTAGAAAAGTAGAATGAACTTGTAACTTTTTACATAAAGTATTTACAGGTACCCCAAACACAGTTAGCATTTAAAAATGTTAAAATTTGAGACACACATGGAGCACACACACTAATGCAAGTGGGCTTTGTTGCTAGTCCTTTTTCATAGTTTTTTTGAAAATGGATATCATGAGCTGCTGTAGCAGACAGCATTAACTGGCTCAGAGTACACAGGTTAAAAGGTATTTAGTACTGTGAGTAGTTAGGACCAAAGGAATACTAAAATCTGGAGGAGGGGACTGAACCCCTTTGCTTTGGTAACGATGTAATTTACACTTTCCAGGATTACCAAAAAAATTGATTTTTTGATTGCTGTGGATGATGGATGAAAATGAGTGATCAAATGACCCGAGTCCCAACCATTGAAAAATGCTGTAATAGTCACTGGATGGTTATTTTGTAATATTTTCACATGTAAAATGTGAATTCAGTACTTCATTACTGAATCCGAGGTTTCATTAACTCTGCTTCCTTTTCTTTTGGTTTTTTTCTTCTTTATTTTTTTTAATAAAAGTGTTTTTTTAAAGAAAAGAACAAGATTGCTTTCTGTGATTTGCTGTCTCATTACTTTGCCTCATGCTTGGCAAAGGTAACTGTCAAGCTGCTTGCTGGCTCCAGCTTTTCACACAGGTTATTTTAGCAGAAGCTTTTCCCTGTGTGACACGCAGTCCTTTACAGATGTCCACCCTGAGGAGGAAACCTGCAGATAGAGCCTCCTCACCTGGAGCTTTAGTGTGCTTGTGAACATCCGTGGGCCTAGAATAGATGTTGGAAAAAACGTATCATTGTCAGGGAAGGGCAGGATGTGTTTCCCTTCCGGCTAACGTGGCAGTGTAATAACGAGCAAGATAGCGCAAGGAACAAGGCGGTGGGTGCTGCCCATGCGGTTTAGCTGTGGCCACCCTCGTGCAGAGGAGCCTTGGGGCACCCTGCGAGCCGCTGTCACCTCCACCTGGGAGCTGCTTTCAGTGTTGTTCCTTAATACAGCAACTGTGTTGGCTGAAGACAGGGTCTTGTAGAGGAAGAACCACCACCTGAATGCTCCTGTGCAATACTTCACTTGGCTCCTACCTTGCGCCAATGTGAAGTATTGGCCTTCTGAGGGAGAACAGTTTCTAGACACTAAATATCCTACTGTGCTGTATATTTGGTGTTGTCAACTTAAATTTAAATTTCCTACTAAGATCTAGTAGACTCTGTAGAAAAAAATAATGTATATCAAATAACTTTGGTTCTAGCATTTTTTACTGTCTCTGTGAACATCAGCATCCCAAGTGCAGGCTGAAGGTTTAAGAGAAGAACTGAAGTCCTATTTCTCACAGGTTCAAAAATAGGTTAATCCAAGTAGAAAAGAGAATGAGGAGTTCTTTCAAACCTTTTGCATTTAACCCCCCTAGGGCAGTGCTCCATCTGGACTTCAAAGTCCTGAAAGGTTCAGCTCAGTAAAACAAGGAAAAAAAGTACTTAATTTTGCAGCAAGTATCCTAACTCTTGTGTGTAACAAATACTGTTTGAGACATTGACAGTTTGAACTGTTCTGCCTGTTATGCCTCTTGTTAAACACTGACTGTATGTGCGTAGGCAATACCCTTCCCAAAAGGAAATTTTTTTTGGTGGAACAAGTAGCAATCCCACCAGCTTCCTCTTGGCCAAAGTGATAGAGCAGATAGATGATTTGGTGGATACAAGATTCAGTGTTTGTGAGTGTGCAGAGCACAGTGACTGTGCTCTGTATGACTGGGGTTGAAGTGAGATGGCATGGGGCATTTTGTGACATCTGCAGTAAGCATATGGCTGGAAGAATACAAGAGACTTATTATACAGAAGAAATCCTGAATGATGGGATAACCTCAAAACTCTTTCTTCTAACTCACACAAAGCAGTGTGTTCATCATGCTCTGCACTGCGCATCAGGTTGGGGCTGTGCATGTGTACAGTGAGTCACCTAGTAGGTCTTAGCTTGAGGTGTGTTCTGCATCAGAGTCAGTGTTGTGCTCTGCATAGTGGTGCTGTGCAAAGATAAAGCATGTGTTCAGGCAGAGTAAGGAAAGATTAGGAAAAGGATAAGCACAGAATCTCCTGTTAATCTCAGGCTTTTGGATAATCCACTTTGCTTTTGTGATTTAGCTGTCTGGAGAACTCTGAAAAGGGTATCTTGAGCTATAACTTAATATGCAATCAGATACAATTAGTCATCTAAATACTGTTTGATTTGTGATTAGCTTGCCTTGCAGGCTTTATTCCGTGCTAATAACATGCCAGATTTGACGATCTGTTTTGTGTCACAACAGCTCTTTGAACGTAGAGCTGCTGCAATCTACATGGTGGTCGTGATACTGAACAGGAGCCAAGCTTGGAGCCTGCCACGTATGTGCTTGTGCAAACCCAAGTCTGCCTCGTACCCTTGTGCCAACTGGAACATAACCTAAATATCTGCTTTCTTCGTCTGAGAGAATTTCTCTGCCCACTTTATTTTTATTTTTATTTTTATTTTTATTTGGTCAGGAATCACTGCTGTTTCCTCCCTTCTTTGCAAACTTAGCAACTCTTACATTTAGACTTAAGTAAATGGGCTCTAAGTAACTTTTCTGTGTTTCACCAATATTATTTCTCATACAACTTAAGAAAAACTTTCTTTCTTCCTTCTACTGTGTTGCCTCTCTAAATGTAGCAAAACTCATTGCAAGAGCATACAATACAGAGGAGGACATGACCTCTGTTTTAAACAAAACTGCTTTCATTTTCTGGCAGACACCAGGATCACTTGTGGTGACATAGAGAGCAAGGGCTGCTTGCTATCACATCATCTTGCCTCCTCGCCTCTTGACTGGTGTCAGCACTGAGCGATCTCTGTAGCCTTTATGTTCTTCCAACAAGGAAGGCTCAGAGCCAGGTTGAGTTGTATCACGCTCCTTCTTGGCTTTGGGAGCTGTTCTTGTTCTCATGGCTTGATGCAGATGCATCGTGCTCCTAACTCCCGCCTTGCATTTTCTTCTGGTGCACAGTTATTCATGCTGCACGTGCTCCAGTTTAACAATTGCTTCCCAGTGCTCTGCCAGCTTCGTCTCTGACTTTTTCATATTCATTGCCTTCTCAGGGAGAAAGGAAGGATTGTTAGAAAAGGCGTAACGTTTTAACCTGCTTTTCTTCGAATCCCTGTTTCATTTGTTCAGCCTTGTATTTTTATAGTCAACTCAGTCAACCTTGTCTGAACTAAAGTATTCTCTCCAAGTGGCTTTAATAAAATAGGGATAGGTTTGGATTAAGCTTGTCTGGCTGAGCAAGGGAAAGTTTTCTTGAAAAGCCAAACCAAACGTTTGAAGCACATAGGCTGTGTTTTGGCATCCATCTTGCTGATACTCCATAATGTGGGAGGCTGGGGAAGAGACATGCATGGTCTCGGTCTGGTTTTGGCCCCAAATCGTTGCTTTTATTTTAGTTATGTCTAAAGGTTCACCACAGTAGCTATAGAGCTGCCTAGGAAAACCTGGTATTTCTTTTCTTCCTGATGAGCAGATGGGAATTAAATTTGTCGCTCTATAAAGCCCACCTAGGAGGAAGGCATGAGAAGCAGCTCAGTTCTCACTAGCTTGAGAATCTCATTTTGCATTTCTTGGACAAATCTGAATCACTTGGCTAAATTTTGATCATCTCATAATAGTCATTTTTAAATTTCCCTAGGCAAAGCTGAAATAAAATACTTGTTTTAATGCTGCTGAACTATCTTCATATCTTATCATGTTCAGATTTTTATTACTATTTTCCCACATGTAAACAAATTTTTCAGAAAACATCCATTTATCCCCTTTCAGAAACTCTTACGATTTCAAATAAGGCAGGTAGATAGGTTCCAGATGAGAATTTTGTAGGAGACTTGCTGTGCAGCCAGTAGATGGGTCATTGGTGTTAGGGCCGTCTCGTCTAGTGCGTTCGGTTCAAACAGTGTCCACAGCTCTACATACATTCATACTCATTACTGCGAGAAAAACAGGAGGGAAACATAAACAGGAGGGAACAGGCAGGAAAAGGAGGAGGAGAGGGAGCATTTAGTTGTTAATTAGCCAGCACAGGTGGTGGAGTAATGTTTTTTGCCTGCCCAAAGAGGTTTGTGTCTCGCAGGTAGTAGGGATGCTGACAGTTTCCCAAAACTGACTTTGGCAGCAGGATGTGAACTGTGTGATTTGACCAAGTTGATAAAAGTTAAACTGCCTTTTTTTCTTGCTGCTTGAAACATAGCCAAACATTCAGGGGCTTCCTCTGTTTCTCTTCCATCACCATTGTTTTTCTTTTTATGTTATGGTGTTTATTATCTCTAATCTATTAAGCATAAAACTGCAGAAGTTCTAGTGCTGATTTATAAGCTTTGGTTGGTACATTTTCTTAATAAACAATGCAGAATTTAATTCACTTTGAATTAACACTGAAGTGAAAAAAGAACTAAGCAACCACTTTACTAGTATACCAAGAAAAACCTTCTTTCTTTTTTAAGCATTTAGCAATTTTGCCTTGAAATATAAGGCTTTTTACTGGTAAAAGTTCGAAGTGCAGTGGTCTTATTTCAAGTCCAACAAGCCATTTAATACACTTAATTTGATGAGAATCTAACCAGTTATTTTTTTTTTCTTTCATATTTTTGGAACTACCACCAGATTTGTGTGAATTGCAGAGCACTAATAAAGATGTAGGTCACTCAGTATAATGACCAACCCGATGTTCTGGAAAGGCCAGTTACATGTGTATATCTGGCTCCCCAGGTACTGCCAGCCTCTTCTCCCACCCCATCTGAGAGATCTATGGTTGCAGGTTGCCCTTCGTTCGCCTTGAACCCTTCCCTTGCTTTGGCAGATCACACAGTGCTCTCTTTGCGGTGGTAGCTGCTCCATGTGCTTTCCTGAACTCCTCACAACACCCTTCAAAGGTGATATTCTAATTATAGCAGTTATAAATACTACAGAATAGGAGTCTGTGATATTAGATCCCCAGCCAATTACTGTTTCTTGTTTTTTTTTTTTTTTCTAAGGCTGCCACTGGGAGATGTAGTCAGTAGCTCCTATGGTGACTGGCAGCTTGAAAGTGTAAATCCTAAAAGCTTAAACATCAAAAAAACAGCTTGAAATTGAGATTGTTTTCTTTTTAAGTGTCATTGGCCTCTCCGGAGTTATTATGGTAAAGCTTGTTTTTTTTTTTCTGGTTAGCAGAGTGAAAACTGGAGATGCAAATAGATACGGAGTAACAGCCAAGAAGTCTGAGCTACAAGAGTACCTGGTGAGGCTGTGCTCTTGGCAGATGGAGGAGTTAGGTGTATGTGGTGTGAGTGCCCGGTACCGTCCCCCCGACCCTTGCGCTTAGCCCCCCAGCCGGGCCTGGCACCCCCCGGCGTTGCCGCAAGCCCCGCGTGCTGGCGGGCGCTCACGCTGCCTCTCGTCGGCCTGCAGCTGGTGCGGACGGCGCTGCGCGGGCTGGGAAGCTTCCTGGACACACTGGCTTTTGGGAGATTTCCAAAGGTTCTGGAAGCTGTCGGTTACCTGGGAGGATGTGGGGAGAAATGGCCTGTAATCCCTCAGGAAACTTCCCTGCTTCACCACGTGCTGGTGCTTACATAGTTAAAAATAGAGGAGCTCATGACTGTTACGGCCTGTAGCCTGCAAGACTGATATGGCCTTGTAGTCACATGAGCAAAACTGCTAGGTGTTAAATTATTTTTCCTGTCTGATCATGCCCTTGCATGGGTCTTTCCCAAACTGGAATCCTCTTGCTCAGGAAAGTGCCATTGCAGCATCATGGCTGTGGGGGAGGCTGAGGCGCATTTGAGCTGTGGTTTCCAGAACACACACACACTCTCCTGCCCCTCGTAACCGTGTTTCTGACTGATGTCTGATTGCTAAGCTCATGTGCAATATCCACTCACTTAAAAACAATTTTAAATCTTGTGTATTTTAATAGGCATGTAAAGTGTAACTTTGCATTATATATAAGGGGCCATCTCTACCTGAAATAGAATCTGGTTTTGTTTTTTTTCTGATTGCTTTTATGTTTGGAAAGACTTTCTGTATTTCATTTCACCAGGAAAAAAAGAAACTATTTCCATTGGATACAGACTTTTTTTGTGTGTGCTCTTCACTAATTGGCACAAACTGAAACTTCTTATCTTTAAATATTGAAAAAAAAAATCATATAATAACAGTATAATGGGAGCATCATTCCAAATTGCAGCTGCGATTCACAAGTTGCAAACTGAGCAGCATCCTACTACTCTTAGCATAAAGTACACTGATCCAGTTCACAGCATGTGAGTCTGAGGAACCATGTGGTCTGCGAGCGGTCTGCTAAGTTATAGCTTCCCCAAGCTATGCCACAAAGCTTTCTACTTCAGCACTCGTGTCTTTCCAGTTCTCTGTGGAGGTAGCAGTAACTGTTCTTTTCACAGTGTAGCGAGTCTCTGCTTCTGCTACAATAAATGATGTAAAAATTTAGTGAAATGTACAGTATATGCAGATGAAAGCCCAGCTGAGACGCGACGATGATGCTGTTTCTGCTGACTCAAGGAAGGCTGATGTGAAAGTCGCACAAAACAGGACTGGGTACCCACAGGCAGGATTTCGTAGGCTGCTGGCAAGCGGGTGGCTCGAGAGGATGTGCCCGTAGCTGCCCTGTGTTTGCATGCACTGAGTGAGGAGCGAGTCTCGCTCCCAGGCCACAACTGGCTCTTACCAGTGCTGTATTTTTTGAGACCTGCGTGGCTACAACTGCCTCCTTCCCCCTCCCCACAACATCTGAGCCTCTGTTCCGCTGTCATGAGGTTCAGGCTTTATGATCTCTGGGGCTGGCACATGTTTATTTTCTCCCGTCCTGATTCAATCTTTTTAAATCTGTGTTTGTAAAATTATTTGTATAAAGCAAGGCCAAAGCACCTCGCCTTTCTTTACCTATGCTTAAAAGCCCTAAATCAAAATTAATATTTCTTCAGAAAGACACTTTTTACCCTGCCAAGAGGAGCTGTTTGGGGAGGGATTACTGGTTGGGGATTTCTGGCTAGTAAAAAAATAGAGCAACACAACAGCCTTTTCTCATCTCATCTGTCTACCTCATGGGGTACACCTTATTCTAAACATGGATAGTTTTACAGTGATATTTCTTTTTGTGTAGTAATGTCTGCTCATTACATACCTATTAACCTGCCTAATGCTGGCCAGAAACACAGCGGTGAACTTCAAGCCTCTCTGATGATTATTTTTTCGTTTCAAAATGCCAGATACATCCCAGAGCCCTGGGCTGCTCTGACCAACTGTTTGCAAAGTCCCATACAGAGCTGCACTGTTTCCTTTGGTGCAGGAGCTGGATTTGTCAGTGCTAAAAGCACAGGATTAACAGGCCTGTGTGGAGCTGCAAAGCTCATGTTGTTCCACACCCGCTAAGTGCTTGTTGCTGCCACACCAAGCACAAAGGCCATGTGGGAATGCGAGGAGGAGCTCACGCTGTGAATGAGGCACCAGATGTAGACGCTCAATAAGTATATGTCATATCGCCGGGATGCTGCATTGAGCCTGAGGTGACATAGGTCTGAATCCGACCGTAATCTGGACAAGCCCCGGTCTCCCTCCCAGCCCTCGTTAGCTCCTCTGACTCCTGTCATGGTTGGTCTGGAGCACAGCTGGGCCTGACTGCTGAGAACATGAAGGGAGATTCGATCAACAACACACTGCACTGCAAGAAGGGAGTTTTCTCACCTATAACCTCTCCACATGCTGACACTTGTACTCTTCTGCCATACCTGTAAATTAACTTTGCCAGGCTCTCCTTGCAAAAACAGAAGTTGACTATCAATTTTGTTTTTAAATAAAGCATCAGATTCTCCTTCATGTTTTGAAAGGATTTTACAGATGTGGAAATCAAGCAAAGCCTGAGCAGTCATCTCGCTTGTGGTTGTACAAGTCTGCAACAGTAACAGGAAATGAACCTACCTTTGCTGACTTCTCACAAGTGAGAGACATTTGCCTTCCTATGTCCTAACCAGATGACTCAAAAACCTGACTAGGTTTCAAAATTAAAAGGTTATCAGTGGCTTTCCAGTGTCTCTACCCTCACCGCAGCCCAGGATTCTTCATTTCCCAGTAGAACGCAGAATTATGTAATACTGATTCATCCTATTATCTCCAAACACATTTCTTCTCCTAAAGTATCAAATTTCTACGTTCACTTGCATATACAAGGGAAAAGGAAGGAGTTTTATGCAGTAAATCCTGCAGTCCTTACTAATTCCTTCATGTACATGTACCTATATATGCAAATCTATATGCAGCAGGTGTTACATTAAACAGAGGCCGACCATGCAAGGATGTAGTTTCCTCACAACAGCAACAACAACAACACCGTTTATGCCATTGGCTGCTCTGCAGTAGCGGAGAAGTCATCCTGCACATCGTGCTGGAGGCTTAGAAACCCTCTGGTGCTGCCTCTTGCTGTAGATTTGATTCCTATAACCTGTGGCAGGACAGAGCGTTTCGGAAGCAGCGAGGCAGGTCTCTGAGCGCCTGTCCTGCCCTCAGGCCATCGTCTGAGTGAACAGGGCTTTCACACTGGGTGCGGGCAGCCGCAGGGTGCACTGAAGCGCTCTGAATGGCCCTGTTTGCTCCGCACCAAGCGCGCGTTCGTAGAGCCCCGAGGGCAGCTCTGCACCGCGGCTCCTTTGCGACCCCCGCGTTCATGCACCTGCGTCCGCGAAGCCCGAACTGCCAACGCGGAGCGGGAGCGGGTGCCGCGGGCAGCGGCGGGGCCCCGCGCCAGCCCTGCGCGCCCAGGGGGCCGTTACGGCCCGCGCCGCGCGGAGCCCCGGCCCGGCCCGGCAGCCGCCCGGGCTGACGACAGCGGAAACGGCGGGCGGGGGCCGGGCGGAGGCGGCGCTGCCCGCCCCGCTCCGCCCCGCGGGTGCCCTGCGCGCTGCGGGCCGCGCTCGCCACAGCAGCGCCCCGCGCATGGGGCGGGCGCCGCGCAGCGCTGAGCGGAGCGGAGGAGGGAGCCCGCGAGGCCGCCGCGCCGCGCGCCATGTCGGCGCCCTGCTGCGCCGGGCAGGTAGGGGCGGGCGGCCCTGGCGAGGCCGCCGCGCTGTCTGCTGGGGAAGGCACAGCCGGGCGCTGGGAGCCGGGGAAGAGGCGGATATCGAGGGGGGAAAAAACGCTGTCCCAAGACGTGCAGTGCAAGGGCTGCGGATCCCCGGATCCCGGCAGGCGCCAAGCTGCAAGGGGCTGTGTGGCTGCTGTGGGCACCTGCTTTTTGCGGGGGGCGGGGGGAAACGAGGTCCCATAGCGATAGTGTGAGGGGCAGAACGGTGCCATTTGTGTCCCCGGGCTCCTGGCTGCTCAGCGCCACCCGGGTGCTGGTGTCAAAGCAGAGCAGCTGCTGAGCGAGGCAGCGCAGGGGACCTCCGTCCTCCCAAATCGCTGTTTCTGCACCAGAAACGTGTTGCTACCTGTCCTACCTGCGGCAGAGCAGCCAGGAAGCTCCTCCTTGCCCTCTCACGCCCTTAAAGACCAGAGCAGACCTTATGTGCTGTGCCCGCAGCTTGCAGGTGCGCTCTTATTTTTGGGACAAACACTCAGAGCTTTCTTGAAGTAAAAGAATTTTGCGCATACCCCGTACCCTGCGCCCATGCAGGCTCCTCTGCACCCCTTTGATGAGGGGCGAGAGCAGTAACTGCGCTCGCCAACATCCCCATCAGAGAAGGGGTCTCCTTGGCTGCTGTGTCGCGGGTGTTTTGTCAGCTTGTGAGGCAAGTTTTAGATCGTCCGCATCTGCTCCACAGTGTGGGAATGGCAGCGGTGCTGCCCGTTCGGTGCTGGGTCACTCATGCCACTGTATCTGCTATTATGCCGAGGCTTGAGGCCATCAGTATCACTTTAGTGTGAACAAACTTCGGAGCACTTTAGAAACTACTGCTGCTCTCCTCCTAGTGATCTCTGTAGTAGTGTTTCATTGATACTAACATGTCACTTAAGAGACTGGAAATGGCTAAGCATCACTGCAGTCTAAGCAAAAGTCTAAGCAAAAACCCTAGCACCAATGCAGTCATGATGCCAAAATTACTTACTACCCCAGGGAAATGCATTCTGCTGACTCCGTTGTTACTTTCTGATGTAAGACTTATCTCTGCCAATTATGGCACATTCCTGGAGTCACACCAGGAAACTCGCGTTGGAGATGACCTGTCTCTAGGCTAAGAAAACTGATATAAACTGTGTTTCAGTAATGTGCAATGGAACCTTTTCTGTTTAAGGAAAAATGGCCTTATTTGCGGCTCAATGAATCTCAACCATTGATGGGGTGAGGTGGCTTGTTCAATGCTATTCCTTCTAATACACAATCAAAAGGGATGGAAGTTCCTCTTTCTCTGCCAACCGATTGCCCTCAAGTGTTTTCTAGGTAGTGCTAATCAGGTTAGAAAAAAAAAGAAAGCTTGTCTTCTCTCTAATTTTTCCCTAGAGTCTGAGGTTTAACCTACCTTCAGATAAGGAGAAGATGTGCTGGTGCTGTAGCCTTCCTTCCTCCCCTGCCAAAATGCGAGTTTTAACGGGGTTGGTTTCTCATGTTTTCCCATGTTTTTCAGTACGAAGCCCTGTTGCTTTACACTCCGCCTGTTGCCAGGCTGCCTGTTTCTACAGCCCCCCTTCTGAGAACTCGCAGAGAGTTTGGCTGTTGCCCTTGCACGTTGTAGAAGTGCAGTTGTCACTCTTGGGTGTCTGTGGCTGATACCAAAGCCGTGCTGTGACTTAATGACTTGACTATCCGTTTTCCCCATTCTTAATGCCAGCCAATTTTCCTGGTGAGAAGTAGATGAGTTGCCTTTTTTTGGGGCGGTGGGTTTTTTTTTTTTTTTTTGGACTAAACCATGTAAAGCATGCAGCTGATAAATAAATGCATTCAGATTTCTGTTGTTAAAAGATACAGAGGCAAGCTGCCAGACTTCAGTGTACTTCAGTTCTGCTGATTTTGCACTTGAAAATTATTAAAAATAATCTTAATTAACATTACTCTGCAACTTGCATCCTTGCCAAGTAGACCTTGGGAGCTTCCTCTCAAGATACATGGCAATTTATAAACTTGACTTTCTGCAACTGGCTTGTGTCAGGCAATATCCAAACTTACTTCAAGGTGAATGGCAATTTTTAGGTTTCTGTGCTGTAGCAAACTTGCTGCATATATCTTTTTTTTTTCTCTAGTCTTTCTTTGGTAGGCACTTTTTTCAGAGTGCGATGAGAGGATAGTCTAGTTTGGGCCTCCACAATAGAAGTTTGCTTTTGATTACATAAAAACATCTGCTTAAATTGACAGGAAACAGGATTTTACATTTGGCTTTTCTCTGTAGTTATTCTCATGAGAATAAAGTTGAGATCATGGTTAAGAAAAACAGCTGCTGTGGAAAATCTTTATTACAATGAATGTTTTTTCCAGAATTAAATAAGTGTAATTTAAATATTTAGCATTTAAGTTTTAGGTGGCAATGTGTTGTAGCTGGGCTCTTCATGAAAATGTGTTTTTCAATTAGAACTGATAGTTGTTGACATCTAACCAAGCCTAATCTCATAGGCCTGGCAAATCTTGCCTTCGTGCTCCTCCTTCCAGCGCCGTGCCGGGACGGGACCTGGTCCTGGTGCTGGTGGCCTTCCTGTGGCAGAGGGCTTGGGTTGTCACACCTCACCCAAACCAGCCGGTTTAGGGAGAAAAAGAAAAGTGCGAAAAACAGAGATGGGTTTTAACCACTTTGGCAGTGGTTGTGGCTGCCTTTGCACACCCTTCCAACCTCCCATCTCGGTCAGTTGTGATTTAAGGCTAAGCTAGTTATCTGAGGCCTGACTTGGAATATTGTTGTGTCCTAAAGGGCACTTAAAGACGCTTAGAAAAAATAAGGAAGGGGAACGACTTTTTTTTTCCCAGTTTGCAAGAACTTAGAGGTTTTATTTTACAACAAATGGTTGTCTGAGCAATTGCATTAGCAAAGTCTGTTTTTCTAGAGCTTTGTGCATTGAGGTTGGTATCTTATGTCAATTCCTTCTCTAATAGTGACCTTATGTTGCAGCTTTTTCTTTGTTGGGGATTAAAAGATCATTTTCTTCTATTCTAATGGAAATTGGAAGGATGTAATATTTTGGAGGCCCCGATCTCTTTGTCATAGTTGGAAAAAATTTGCTGATGTATTTGCAAGCGACTGAAAAGGGAGGTGAAAGCAACTAGCCAACAGCGAGATCGCTGAGGGCTGCCTCATTTGGCGCTTGCTCCGTTAGGTTGATTTCCAAGTAATCCTGTCCCTGGGAAGATACAAGAGGCAGAACATGCTGCTTCTCATGCCTGTTACTGCATAATTTTCCAGCCTTTGCTTCTTGTCGTGTCCCACAGTAATTGTCCCTTGGTTGCATTGTGGTTTTGAAGACACGGCTAAGACACCAGCCGCAGAGTGAAGCTGTGCAAGGACAGGACGCCTGGCTGTGGGGACAAGGGAGCACTTCTTTGGGAATGGATTAAAGTCCTTATTGCTGCATCCATGTAAGGATTCCATGCAGGCTGCCCAAGAAACAGGCTTCAGGAGTGCCCTTGCTTGTCAAGGATACCCTTGGATCGAGTGCTTTCCTAGGAAACTCACCTCTCCGTAGCCTTTCTCATTTAGTGTAAAATCACTGCATCTCTGCTGGTGCTGTGGCCTCTGTGCTAATGCGTTCTGGGCTGTGCTCGTTGCAGGGACATTTTCAAGTTGGCTCCATGTTTGTTTTGCAGAGAGCCCTGACACACCTAGAAATGTTGTTATCAGTCAGGTTAGTCATGCCTGCACTTGGGCTGATCTTCGCCATTAGTAATGCTCAGATTTCTGCACACACACACACACACACACACACACACACGAGTCTGCAAATATTTGCGCTTCTCTTTTTTCCTAGTAAACTGACCCAAAATACATCATTTGTTAACAGCAGATCCTGTGTAAATTTGGTCTAACTTTTTCTAAAAAGACCTAACTTGTGTGTTTTATCCTCTTTTTATTACAGTTTGGCAGAATGGTGTTTCAGAAATAATATTCAAAATATTTACCAAGTAGTCACTGCAATTCTGTTTAACAATTCTCAACAGAAAAAATAAGCAATAGGAAGTCTTAAGCAGGTCCCATTTGGAATCTCTCAAGCTGGAAATGTGGGTGAAGTTGGCTGTGATGACCCTGGAATGTCCCCGAAAAGCTTTGGGCAATTAGGGAGTTTTGCTTTGTTTTAATATAATGTGGCAAGGAATAGTTAACCTTTCATTCCCCCTTGCTGGCTTTGTCAGTTTGTGTGAAGGTGTTAATATCTTTCCTCCTCTCCAAGTCTGCTTGAAATCAGGATCAGAAATACCTTTTAAAGACAAAACATCTTTGCAAAATGGCTTCAAGCTGTCAGCCTATTCAAAACTGAAGCAGCTGTTCTAGTTGCATGATTTTAAATCAATATATATGATGATTTTGTCTCAACTGCTTCCACCCTCCTGCGTTTTATTGATTTAAGCAGTTACCTTGCTTTACCATGTTCTTGGTTCTTTCCATCCCTCGTGATGCACCATAATGCTTCGTTATATCAGAGCACTGCATCAGCGCTAAACTGGAGAAAATCTGCTCATTGGATGGAAGTGACGGCCTTAAATTGTCAGACTCTGTTATTGCTGGCTTGGCTTTCATCTTCCAGTTGCCTTGCCATGAAAGGCAGAGAAGTGGCTGGCTGCAGTATCAGCTGAAGCCACCCAGAGATAAGAAAACTGGAATAGACGATGACAGGACAGGAGACAGGAACCTGAAGGGGCTGGAGGGCATCTCACAGCTTTCACATGGGAGGCTTGGACTGAACAGCTTGAGCTCTGTGTTTGATAAGCAGGGAGAAAATGCAGGTGTTTGAAAGGCTCTTCAAGTTAGCAAAGGACACCTCTGCAAGAGCCACTAGCTAAAAACTAACAGACAAATTTCCTTTTTTATTTTTTATTTTAGTGATAAATGTAATTAGCCACTATGAGGGAAAAACTGACTCTCATGTTGTCAAATCCAGCAGTCTGTACTGAACCCAGTAACTAGGGGATAGCTGAACAACTTGGAACAGGGCAATACTGGAGTCAGTGTTAAACTAAAGAATTGTCAAAACATGTCACTGAAGTTTCCAAAATCACCGAGAGGAGCTCCCTCCAATGGAGAAATTTCAGTGACATGTTTTGTTGTTTCTAAGGCTGAGCTGAGTCACCACGTAGTAATGTTTGAGCAGAGAGACAAAAGAGCCTCATCCTCACTTCAGTCCTGGGTTTAATTTCTGCTCTGCCAGAGCCTGACAGTAGCTTGTCCCAGTTTCCACTCCCAGCATCGCTGTCCTGGAAGCTCCTTTCTTGTTTGGGCTTTGAACCGGGTCCTGCTGTATAGCAGTTCTGCCCCACTGTGCCAGGCAAAAACTCCTAATTTTAGAAATGCAACCTGGAGCACGTTGGCCTTGCTGAAAAGAAGTGTCCGGGTGATGTTTGTACTGGCTGGACTCTTCTCTGAAGTCAGGTTTAATTTTTCACAGCTCTCGCAGCATGAAGTGCACTCCTAAAATAGGTTGGTGGTTAATTCCCCGGTACGCTGGTCAAAACTTTGTGGCTTGGGTTGTGTGGTCACGAATACTACTAGTAAAGACATACTAAAGAAAGAAGCATTGAAAAGCCAGCTAAGACTAATAAAAGACAAAACTACCACTACTAGGGTGGTGTCTCTGCTGGATGTTCCTTGCTGAAATAAAAGGTCCAAGGGTTGGAGCGTAACCACTTCTGGACATGAGTGGAACGGGACACGCTGCTTTCTCTCTCAGCCTGCTTTGATGCATGAGTATTTTGGGTGCTTTTGGTAGACTTTGCTATTAACAGATCGCTGACCACATTATTAGCAAACTGTATGGCCTGGCTAATTCTGGCAGTCAAGTAATCAAATTATGAAAAACTAAGCCCTCATGAAAAGAATCTATAGCAAGGCACATTCCTTTGCTCTACAAACTGGCCAGAAGGCATGTAGCCTTCCTGTCTACACTGTTCAGGCAGAAATTCATACAGAAGGAGATAAAGCACTGCTAAGTCTTCATTACATTTGAGCATGCTTTAAAAAAAAAATTAATCTGCTGTTCTTTGCTTTGGTTTTTATCATTTCTTCCTCCCAAAAGGAAGAACACTTTGCCGTGTGACAAGTTTGAGACTTTTCTATGGTTTGTGTATGTTAAAAATACCATAGACTATTTTGGGCAGCAATCCTGAAACTCCACTGCTGAGATACGCTTTGTTTTAATGGACTTTCTTTTAATGGCTACACAAAATATTTTCAGTGACCCTGGAGATTTTTTTTGGAAACATCTCTGGAAAATACCTTCCTAAAATGTCACTGTGTCTATAAAAGGAGGAGGCAGGACATATCCATTTTATAGCCCAATCTTATATGTAAATAAGTATGTGCATGCTTAACGTTACTACCATATCTAGTTCTGCTGATTTATCAGCTTGGATCATTGACTTGCAAGAATTTATGCTTGGCAGATGTTGAGTATGTGGCAATTGACTGTTCATTGTAGGGAGGGGATAGCTCACATGCAAGGAGCTAGGTCTGCTTTTGCCCTGTTCTGTTAACCTGCATAGCTTTTTATTATTATTTTCTTAGCTACAGGTGTTCCCCAAGCTGAAGTAGGACAGGAGTGTGCAAATATATCCAGGGCTGCCTATACTTGGAAGAAGGGCTCGCGCTGACTAGGTCTGTTGTATGTCCATGCTTCTCCTGTCCACTGTGTGGATGCAAAATGCTCCCTTGCTCTGGCAGGACTTTCAGTGAGCAGGGCAGGTAACCAGGCTGCGTTGTAGAAGCCTGACTGCTCAGCAGATCATCTGGAAGGGGAAGATGCTTATAAATATTTGCAGAAGGCACAAATATTTATGCAGCCCTTGTAATTATTGTCAGACACTGATGCTTGCCCAAAAACGTAGAGGATGTGTTAAGACTGGAGAGGGAATGGTGATGGTCGGAGGTGCTCATGCTGACTGCGGGAATCTCTGGACCAGGGAGTTTAAGCCAGAGTCTCTTGCAGATGTGGCAAGGCTCTGCCAGCACAGCGCAGCTTCCCTCTGCCATGGCACCGGCCCTGGGGACCCCGGGACTCCCAGGGATCTCATGTCGGGACGGAGGGCTCGGTTCCCAGCTCTAGGAGCAGAGCGGGAGCCTCGGGGCCTGCCTGCTTGTGGGCTGGAGTCTTGGGGTATCTGGTTTTGTTCTGAAAACCATGAAGCGCATTTTGTTTTTGAGGACTCATCCTCTGGAGCAGCTTTTGTCGCTGCAAAACAGGATGTGAGTTACTGTGTTTTGTTTTGTGTTGTGTGTGTTTTTTTTTTTTTTTTTTTTTCCCCCAGAATTTGTGCTGGGAGGTGAATTTTCAGCTTTTGGCTGGCTCTGGCAAAAACTAGCATTCCAGGGAAATTAGAAGTGATCCATAAGTGTGTTTCTCATGCAGACATTTAATGATAAGCTAAACAACATGTAAAATGTTTGTGACATTACTTGCTTCTTCACAGCCTGTTTTTTAACCTGTTAAGAGATTTCTCAGCGGCTGCATTTCTACACTTGCAGCTCCTGCATGCCTGGCCAGGGCAGCTGATCTTACAGTGGTGAGGAAGAGCAGGGTGAAGTGAGTTGGGCCATGCCCGTGGTAAGAAATTTGGCATTAGAGAGACTCTACAGGGTAGCTGTCCCTTAGGGCAACTTCTCTAGCAGAGAATTTGCTGTGGAGGGCAGCCTTCAAAGGTAGCGTCTTGGAAACCTCTCTGGCTAGCAGTGTGCTGCCAGCATCTTTCTTATTGACACAGAGACTGTTTTCATTTACATTTGGATAACGCCCACCTCGCTGCGGTCCACGCTGGAATGTAGCTGCTCATAGACAGAGTTCAAATAAAATATAATAAAAAGAGACAGAGACGGACCTGAGGCTGCGGTACAGCAGCTTAACCAACTTTCCAGGGTTTCCGTGGCAATGCAGAATGCTTAAAGGAGTGCGTCTGAAATAAGGTGGCCACATGTTTTTTTTTTTCACAAATGTTGCCAACTCACAGGTTACGTGGCAGCTATTAGAAGCTGTCGGTAAAGTCTCTCTAAATAGCATGGTACAAAGTATAAATGAGTTATGTTCTATTTAAGAATTCGCTGCTTTAAATAGCAGCTCCCAAGACCGAGGACTAGCAGGCACATTGCTGGAGACAAATGGGTTTTCACTGGCTGAGTTGCTGTGTAGCACCTGGCTTAGGAAAATGCTGTTCCTGGTTCACTCTGGCAAATGTCAAAGCTGCAAACCTTTTTAGTTCTTCAGTATCATTTTTATCCTTATGGTGCATGTAGGCAGCAGCTGAAGTTCATCCTGGACAGTCTGAACCTTTAAGTTTATACAGATTGAAAAGAGCTCTAGTATTGGCCTCTTTTTTTTCCCCATAATTTTTAAATGGATGGCTTATACTTTCCTGATACATTTTTGGTTTGAAATACTTTTATTCCATCTGTTTGCTGAATCAGTAACTCGGCATAGCTTCATTATTCCTTTGTCTAGTAATTGATGCTGCAGATGTTTATTTCAGAACATATCAAAACTGAAATATCCATTTAACCGCATTGCATTCCACTGTACACTTGCAGAAAGCGTTTATGCATGTAGTCCTTTTTATTCTGACTTGGGTGTCCCATGGACCCTTTATGTTGATTCTTCACAGTTTGATCTTTGTGTGTTTTGTAGGTTTTGTTAGTTTCTTTTGAGGGGGTTGCTTTTTATTATTATTATTATTTATTTATTTATTTATTGCTCGCAGCCGCAGTAGTTTTAGCAGCTGTTGCCTTTGAGGCCACTCTCCTCTGGTGTGAGATGCAGTGATGAGCTGAGTGACACAGCATCAGGAGCTGAGTTGGACCATTCCCATTTAATTTGTTGTAAAAGCTGAGTGGCTGTTGGCAGGAGAGAGCTGGTTTCCTTCAGAATACCCGTTGTGTGGGGCCAGAGGCAGGAAGCTTGGGCTTGGGTGTTGCTGCTGATAAGAACTGTGAGGAAATAATAAGCTGTGGGTCTTTTCAAGACAGTTTTTCAAAGTGGTTCAGGGCTTTTTGACCAAACAGCGTAGCTGCGTATCTGATACGACTCAAAAGTGTTGCCTTTTTCTCTAGGTTTTTAGTATTGAAAGAGGAAGTATCTTCGGAGGAAAATAGCATGTGGTGGGTTGGTGGCTGAAAATGCAGCCACCAGCAAGTGAATCTGGCCAGGGCAACTTAAATGTAGCTGTTGTTAATAGGAATTTGGTGGGGAAAAAAACCCTACATTTTGCAAGGGCTGAGAAATGTTAGCCACCATTTACAGTTACTTGCTGGGGAGCAGCAGCATTTCTGGAACATCTGGACAGAGCTGCGGCTCTGCCCCGAGACACCTCGCAGAGCTGAGGAAACACAGGGCAAAACGGCCTCAGTGCCTCTATTTTTATACACACACACACACACACACGTGTATGTGATCTTTTAACTCATTTTTCTCTTACTTTATTTGCAGTGAACTAGAAAGAAAATGTATTTCCGTGTTCTTCCTCTACTGCCCAAGATTTAGCACTGTTAGTATTTTTGTTATACAACCTTGAGCACAGCTATCCCAAGTGCAGCTCAAGCAGTTTCCCACCTTTAATTTGCAGTCTTTAGTACCACAGAAAGTTTGTGGACAAAAAAAAGGTGTGCTCCTGTATATAGATACAGACCTTTAAAGTACAGTGTGACTTTGAAAAATGCATCTGTACAGTTTGTTGTGAAGCAACATTCCCATTTCCAGCTTGTATCAGATACACAGTCATTTTGTCTGTATGCTAAAAGCAAACATCTGCAATCTGTGTCCTTCTTGCACAGATTTATTTATTCACTGTGGAGGCGGGAGAATTTATTATGGGAAAGAGCCTGATCACTGGGATGACTGTTCTGCTGAGCAAAATATGCCAGGACCATAAACTGCAAAGGAGTATTAGGAAATAGGATTAAGAAATCAGGAGCAGTTCATACTCATTTTCATCTTTATTATGTGTGAAAACTAGAAATTGGTATGTTTAAAGCTGGTTACTTTTGATAAACAAGACAGTCTGTACTTCAGTGCTGATCAGATGGGAGGAGATGACTCTAGAAATTCTGGAGTTTCATAGGAAGTCTCACAGCTTCCCTGTCTGATTTAGGCAATAGGAAGCTAGCAGTGGTGATGGAGTAACTTATGTTATTGTCTTTCTCTCCAGCTGGCCTGCTGCTGTGGTACTGCTGCTTGTTCCTTGTGCTGCAAGTGCTGCCCCAAGATAAAGCAGTCAACAAGTACTCGCTTCATGTATGCGCTTTACTTCATCCTGGTGACTATCATCTCCTGCATCATGATGTCAACAACGGTAGCAAACAAAATGAAAGTGCACGTAAGTGAGAGGCACAGCTCTACTATTACTCACAAAGAGAAACGGGGCTCCTTCTAGGTCTCTTCATGTACACGGGGATTGTTTTGTGGGATCACGAAACACTTGATGCCCTCTACCCCACCACTTTGAGGGAGTGGTCTGGAAGTGGAGGGAGTGGAAGGGTCAAGTCTGTGTTGTGCCTCTTCCTCTGAATTGCTCACTCTTCAGATTTATTTCACAACGGGAAGAGGAGTCAGGGGTCATAGGACTAGTGGCCTTCCTCTTTTGTTGAGTAGAAACCCATTGCAATAAACTCAGCCCACCCTGGCCAGGCAGAACATATTCACTAGAATATGTTACAGTGCTATGGTAGAACAATTTTTCTGTGGGTAGATTATTTTCAAGGGAGAAACTCATCAGGAACCGCAGTGTAGGTTTTAGAGGAGGTATTTTGTCTCTCGGCCTCTGTCAGACAGCACACAGAAAGTAACAGCAGAGAAAACAAAAAGGACAGCCTAATCCTAGCTGGTAAAGGCATCTCTGGCATGGGCTTCCTCACAAGTTCACTCTAACACTGCACAAGTCCCCAGTATAGTAGCGGCAGGGAGGGGGAATGTTAAAAAGATAGCTTGTCAAGTGCTGCAATTATAATTTTAATTCTGTGTTCTTGTGTTACACGACAGACTGCCACAATGCACAATGCTGATCCCTTTACAAAGGTTTCTCAAGTGTATGTGAATCATCATGTTTCCATGGCCTCTAACCACAGCAGATGCAGTTCTTATTTAATTGTCTTTTCAATTAAAAATCTTCAAAAGAATAAAGGGAACTGTGGCTAAAACTAGACTTTAAAATCAAGTTTCTCAGAGTCACAGTATAGTTTTCCTGAAATAAATGTCCACCAGCCTAGTTGAGGCCACACACTAGAGCTGTTGTTCCACATATTGGTTTGGCTTTCCAAGTCATCCCACTCAATCTTGATAGTACAAATTCTCTTTCACCCTCTGCAAACTGCAGGAAGTAGTTGCCTCTTTCTAAGGAGAGGGGAAAATGGATGGATTTAACTTTAAAAAGTGAAGCAGTGTAGGACTGAAACTTAGTTGCTGCTTCAAACGTGGCACGAGGCCTGCTGCATGGTTGTGACCCAGCTTGCCCTGGAGGCCCAGAAGGCCTCAGTGGCTGCAGGTCTCTGCTTTGGTGGTGCAGAACGCCTGGGGCAGCTTCCTTGTGAAACCACTTGTTGGTCCTATTGGGTCTCCACTTCCCATGTGTCATCTGCAAAACCCTTCCCTCCAGGTCCCGTTGAACTCACCATGTGAAAGCAATGCAGATGAGCAGACTGGCTCATGCTTGAGAATCATGCTCCGCTCTCTGCAACCCTTCCTCATGGCTGTCAGCCATCAGAAATCGATGGCAGGCCTGCAAGAATGCCCAGTACAGACACGGTGTTGTCCATGACCTGTGCCTTTAAAACTACTTAACGTGCACATGCTGAAACTTCTTGCCAGAAATTACTTTGACTTACTAGTTGCTTAGATTGGCAATGAAGTGAATAATCCAAGGAACTGAAGTGTTTGGAAGACAAATTACATGCTCATATCCAAATTTCTTATAGTCATTTTCCACCAGTAGTATGGTTTTCATGCTGTTTGTATCCCTAACAAAAAGTGAGTACTTTTTATCCAAACAGAAAAGTGATTCAAAGTCATTAAGTAGCCTTCAACAACATGCTTTTCAGTACTGCCAAATTTCTTTTCCAGTTCTTATTGTAGAAAGCTCAGATGTAGGAAGAAAATGGCACAAAGAGTAGCTCTTTGTGTGAAGTGGAAGGATAATTGCCCTCTTAATTTAGAGCATTTGATGGCTTTGAATGGGAAATGGAGCATCTGAAAGTGAGCTTTCTTTATCTACTTTCTAATTTAATAATTATGTTCTGGGTTGTTTAAAGTTCAAAGACTCCTGAAACTAATTCAGCCTGGTTGTAGTATCGTTGACCTTCAAAATATCTATCCAGATTGGGAAGCTGAGACTGATTAATAATGAAATGTGTGTTGAAAGTGCTGAGTATTTATTGATTCCATTGCTTTGAGACAGACCCTGGAGTAATCCTAGCTCCTGAAGCCACACGGTGAGCAAAAGCTTTGCATGATGCTTCTAGGGCCTCACCCACCCTTTCTTGAGAAGTGAGAAGGGACACATTAAATTAATTTTAATTAGACTATTTTAATATTAAAAGTAACACTAAAAATTGTCAAGTGTATTTCAGTGCAGTCTTTCACTGAGCCAGAGTCTTGACATAGGATCGTGTATCTCCTTTACCAGTGCAGCGATCAAATAATCATCCTAATGTTGTGTAAAAGGAATCTAACCCTTGCAAATGAGTCTCTCTGTTGTTTGGCTATAAATTTCCAAGTTTGAAGTAGTTCTAAAAGTATTTATTGCAGCACTGTAGCCTTCAGACTTTTGGAGGTGTCTTGGGAGTAAGCCACGGCAAGTACACATCTTTTTTGGACTCCTTAAAAAGAGACTTTTAAAGGAGTTTTGCACTACTTGGCCACCAGCTTGTGAGACAGTTTTTCAGTTCCTTTGCAGGTGCCAGTCGAGCACGAGGGCCCCAATCTCAGCTGTTCCACGTCCTCACTAGACTTGGCTGGGGATGAAACCTTGCGTCTATGGAAGGGCACTGTGCCTACTAAGTATTTGCTTACAGAATCAAAACCTTGATTCCTAATCTAACTGGCAGCATTTTTAGAACCTGATACTATGTGGCGAGCCTTAAAACCTAATGAAAGAAGGGACGCTGTATTTTTGGAGAGCTTTTGCTGTACTCTTTTTCAGTTGTCTGCCCTGAACTGCTTCAGTATGTATAGGACACCATGGGACAGAGGTGTGGAGAGTTAGATGATGAAAAGCATTGAAAGAAGTCAAAGCATTTGTGCTTGATGTCTGGAGGAGAGGCAAGAATCAGTGGAGGGTCTGATAAGGGAAAGGATAATGTTGGCTAGGAAAATGGTCTGAGTATTAGTGTGTGGAATAGATTGCGGAGAAGCAAGGTTTTGTCCCAAGGAAAAAGATGGGGTGCAACATCAGTCAAAACAAAAAAAGAAAGCAGAACACAAGCTGAAGAAGGAATTCTGTGCCTTGGTCACTATGTGTGAGAACTGCTGTTCTCCGTGATGTTCTTGCTTACAGGGTTGAGCACCAGTGGCCGCAAGCTGGCATCCGGGAGCCGTGTGGCCGCGTTGGCTCAGGGCCATGTGCCATTAGCTTGGGTGCCAGCAAGAGCACAGCAAGTTCAGGATGGTCTGTACCTGCTCATGTGGAGGCAGCTGTTACAATGAAGGGCTTTGGCTCAGATAATTACTGATTTGCCCCGATAGCATCGTTGTTAATGTGGCCTCAGTCATTAATATCCTGTGAGCAGGCACAGTTCCTGGGCAAGGCTGCTTTTTCTCCCACTCAGAGGCCAAAGCATTTAGATTGTGTTGCTTTTAAAAGCATAAAGGTAAATATTTCACTATACCGAGCTGGACATGGGTTTACGAGCAGGCAGAGCGACCCAGCAGAGCGTAGGCAGCGGGGCAGGCTGCGAGATGGCCGCGCGCTCAGGGTCGCTCCGGGGCGGCGTGGTGGACTAAGCCAGTGGTGAACGTAAACATGCCCTTTCCCATGTAGCAGCCTCAGCGCTGAGCCCCGTGCTCTGTGTGCTCGTGTTTGCTATCTGCTGGGTCCCCAAGGCTTGGTTTGCTTCGTGCTTCACTACTCGAGGATCCCTGGCGTCTTGGGAAGGGGTGCTGGCTCCCACAGGCCTGCGTGGCCCCTGTTTATGAGTGCGTGATGGCGGTGCATGCCACATAATGGCTGAGCTGTGTGTTTGTGTAGGCACAAACCCGGCTATTGTTCTTGTGAATCCATCCACTTCTGTCAGCATGATCTGTAAGGAAATTACTGCAAAATGAAGAGGGAAGAAAAAGTATACAGGGTCAAAAATCAAGATGTCAGAAACCTACACAAAAAGAAGTTACAGTTCACCACTTACAGCTACATGGAGGAATGTTTTGAATTAGCTAGTTGCTTAATTGGGTTCCATTGTGTTTTTTTGTGTTCTTAAATCCCATAATCAAAATGCTGTTTGGTACCAAGTTCAGGTTTTACCGAAGACCCTTGTGTTTCAGAACTGAGGAAGGGCATTGCAAGGATCCATATGGTTTCTTGGGAGCTCTCTAAAAAGTCCTAGATGCAAGTTAGGCAGACCCACTCACTTACTGTGCAGTTTAAGCAGTGCTACCGATCCTTGAGTTGCTTCTGGAAGAGTACCTCAGCATGGCACAATCTGAATCTGTTTTTCTAATGGGGCACAGCTGCCCTGGAACCTTCTGCTTTTTATCTTCCCATGTTCTAGCCCACCTAAGACCAGCTCAACATTATAGTTCAATTTTCCTGCTCTCCTGGTCTCCTCAGCTTCAGCTGAGGGTTTTTACCATACAGAGGGGCCTTTATTTCTTTGAAACGACCAGTGGCTTTCTAATTAAATGCTACTATTTCTGAGCAGCTGAACAGTTCCCAGGCAGTGAGGGGAGGGGAGCTCAGCCGGCACAAGGAGGCCGCACACACAAGGATCCCAGGCACAGAGACCTGTTTTTTGGGCATTCGGTGTCACGTCTGTGTGGTGAGACAGAGGCCAAAATGTGCAGCTGTTTGCTTTCCTCTTACAGCAAGGGCAGGGCCTCAAAGGCAAATATTTAGTAAGTCAAGAAAAAGGTAGAATTTTCCTACCTCTCTAATTAAAAAAAAAATAAATAAATCAGTGCAGCTGGCGCAATGCTCTTTCCAAAGCAGGGCAGAGGGGAACGGCTGCTCCCATGCCCTGTGGGTGCGCTTCCCCAGTCGCTTTTGCGGCTGGTGACACAAGCCAGGCCTTGGCACCCAGTGCCGACGGCGCTGCCCGTGTGGCTCCACGCAGGCCGGACAGGACGTTCGGCAGCATCTGTGCCGTGCCGGGAAGCACAGTGGGGAGGGAAGCAGCTTCCTGGGGGGCGGGAAGGGGCAGGGGTGGCTCGCGCTGTCGGAGCTGAGGGAGGCATGGGTGGGCCTGTACCCTAGAGCCAGCAACAGGCCTTGGCAGCCCTGGGAAACACTCAGCGCTTGCGTTTCACATAGTGTCACGTCCCTTGAACAGTTAGGTCCGGACTGAGGGTAACGGCAGCAGAAGGTGCCAGTGTCAAAGGAAACCAGGGACAACGTGGAGGTGCAAAGACTGAGCATAGGCTCTGTTATGGGCAGCCCGGTGCTCGCTCTCATGGCTTGTGACCTGCTATGCTTTCCAGATCCCCTTCTACGAGGAGCTATGCCAGAGCATTCAGGCAGGAGACATGTGCGAGAAGCTGGTGGGCTACTCCGCCGTGTACAAGGTCTGCTTCGGGATGGCCTTTTTCTTCTTCCTCTTCTCCTTGTTCACCATCAAAGTGAATAACAGCAAGAGCTGCCGAGCATACATTCACAATGGGTAAGTGCGTGTCTGCTTGCCAAGTTCCCAGGCCTCTTTCTAGACTGGTTTTGTTTATTTTCCAGTCAGGTGTAGCACTAGGGGTGGGGGAAAGGAGTTGGTTTTATTGCTTCTGTCGGATATAACTTAATCAAGTACAAACGAACTTAAATGGCAAGCAGCCAACACTTACTTAAGAGTTGGGCTTTAAGAAGAGATTTTTTATGGCACTTGAATTGTTAATTGCTGCTATAACCAGATTTTTTTTTTCTTTTTTTTCCTTATCCAGATTCTGGTTTATTAAACTTATACTTCTGGCAGCAATGTGTTCAGGAGCCTTCTTCATTCCTGACCAGGACACTTTTCTCAACGGTATGACCTTCTTACCCTGGTAGGGTGTGCTTCTCTGTTAGGGTGTACCGCTCTTTGGGCGCTTACAGATCCTGAAGGCTTGAATGGCATAAGCATTGCTGTATTTCTGTAAGTAAAGCAATTTTTTTTTGTGATCAAGAAGAGGCCAAATGGGTGAATAAATACTCTGCTGGGCTGTCGCCCAAAGTCTTTAAGGAGCAGAGAGCTGTACCTATGCAGATCGCCTTGGATGCTGAGCACAGAGGCACAAAAGCGCTTGGGGCTTAACTAGCTTCCGAGCAGATAGCACGAATCAAATAACATGAAATCAGACTTCTTGTGGAGTGTTGTAAACCTACTGTTGATAGTCCTGTGACTAAAGCATTTTCAATTTTGGAAGGCAAGCTGGCACCCGTCAGCCCCACCAGCACGAGCCAGGTGCTCGGAAGATGTTAAATATCATCATCAGCAAAAGCCCTGATGATACCAAGATGAGCTGGTTGCCAGGTGATGTAAACCCTGTCCACTTTGGAGTCTGAAGGTGGGTGGATGAAAGGCTCCATAATCGAGCAGGGATGTTGCCTCTGCAGGGAAGATGCAGCCTGAGGCAATTCCAGCCATGCACCGGCAGCAGACGGAAGGGACAGTGTGGTCAGGATCAACTCTGCGACTTCCTTGAGCAAGGAGAGCCCTGCTCTTCGGGACCTTCAGGCTGAAGTTTTTTGCCATAAATAGGAAACATCAGTTTGTTTTGGAGGATGCTAGTTTCCGTAATCCCTTTCTGCTGAAAGGGGAGGAGAAAAACCTGCTCCCTGCTTTCCTGGAGTCTGTTAAATTTTTGCCTTAGTTGTTTTCAACTCCTCTGTGAGTAACAATACAAATGGCACCTGGCTTGAAGCCTTTCTTATGCATGGGATTTCCTGATGGCTGATTGCTTTGGTGATCCCTCAGCCAGGGTAAGACACTGTTTGGGTTGTCAACTGCCTGCTTCTACAAAGACCTGATGGACCTGTATGATTTTGACACCTATCCCTCCTTTAAAACTGCTCAGAGCATTTGAAAAGGGGAAGAGGAGGAATAACCTGAGGTGAAGGACTACTTATCCCTATTCCTTTTCTTCACTGAGTTCTGAGTTGCCGCTATGCTCTTGTCTTTAATGTCTACTCACTGGTTGCATTAGAAAATTGTAATGTTAATGCAATCTCTCAGGTAACCAAGATTCTCTCTCATGTTCCCAAGCAACCTTTGCAGAGCAAAAGATGTTTGAGAACTAAGGTGCCTAGGGAAGGGGGAACAGAGCTTCTGGGGCTACTCAGAGAGCTGCTGCTCTTGCATCTCCGTACTAGGTAAACTTAGGGGTTTTCCTTCCCCTAATTAGTTCTTGTATTTTCTCTGCAAAGCAATGTTCTCTATATGCTGCTGGACTGTCCTCCAGGAAACCCCCCAGTGTAAGATTCACAGCAGATTGTAGGATTTTATTTTCCTCTGTGTGTGGGAGGGAAGGGGAAGCATTTTCTCTTTTCCTTTCCTTTCCTTTCCTTTCCTTTCCTTTCCTTTCCTTTCCTTTCCTTTCCTTTCCTTTCCTTTCCTTTCCTTTCCTTTCCTTTCCTCTTTCCTTTCCTCTTTCCTTTCCTCTTTCCTTTCCTCTTTCCTTTCCTCTTTCCTTTCCTCTTTCCTTTCCTCTTTCCTTTCCTCTTTCCTTTCCTCTTTCCTTTCCTCTTTCCTTTCCTCTTTCCTTTCCTCTTTCCTTTCCTCTTTCCTTTCCTCTTTCCTTTCCTCTTTCCTTTCCTCTTTCCTTTCCTCTTTCCTTTCCTCTTTCCTTTCCTCTTTCCTTTCCTCTTTCCTTTCCTCTTTCCTTTCCTCTTTCCTTTCCTCTTTCCTTTCCTCTTTCCTTTCCTCTTTCCTTTCCTCTTTCCTTTCCTCTTTCCTTTCCTCTTTCCTTTCCTCTTTCCTTTCCTCTTTCCTTTCCTCAAAACTTCCAGTGTCTTTTTTTTTTTTCTCCTATCAAAAACCATTCTGGGAGCATTCTCCTCTCTCTCCCTTCTTATTTTTTCTGTAATTATGAATTTCCCCCGCCATGATTCCCACACTCAGCAGTTTGTTAATCATGGAGGGAGGGATATTTTGTGAATGTCCTAGGCTTTCCTGAGCTCCAGTACTAAATCCACACTGGTGATGTTAACCTTATCTATGATGGCTTTGTAAAACATCCTGAAGTACCCTGCCTGTGGGCTTATGAGATCTTTACAGACAGGCTGGCTATTTAATTACTCATTCCAGTGGTGGTCTGCTGGCTCCTACTGTGCCTCTCCCAAACACACAAGCACACCCTGTTCCCTGCCTCTTTTGAAATCAGCATGCTCATTCAGTAAATACAATAGATTTTGCAAAACAAGGAAAATGTCATTTTTGCCTGCTTTCAGTTGAACAATGAACTTATGGTGCAGATGAAAAAAATCTGTATCTTTTGCTAAGCATAACATGCTGGCAATTCTGCTACTCCCCTTGGCTTCCACAAGCTTTTTACAAAAGGAAAATACAATGTTAAGATATGGCCAGACTTTGCTAATGCACTTCCTCGATCAGTCTTCTTCAGTGAAATTTGTTGGATACTGAGCGTCACTTACGGGTTGCATTCTACACAGCAATGCAAACTGTATATGCAGCCAAGCTTTTCAAAGGTATCTGTATTTACTCAGAGACTTCTGAAGTTGTGCACAAGGTCTATGTTGTCCAAAGCACCAAATGGCTCTTCAAGTACATGTAGATGAATAGTTAAGTAGTCAAACGCCCTGTCTCTCTTTAACTACTCAATGAATACCAAGTGTTCTCGTTCTCTGGGAGCGGCTAGGGACAGACCATGAGCCACACCTTTATTTTTCCGTGGTGCTGGAATCAAGAGGGAAAGAATTTGCTGTTTTTAGTGCTGGGTTCCAGTACCTTGCAATTTTAGGGTTTAGGCTTCTGTGAAATGCCTTAATGCCTTCAGGGCTTTTTTTTTTTTTTTTTTTCCCTCCCACATCACAAATAAAGGGTCTAGTATTTTATGTCTGAATATAGCAACGTTGTCTCCACAAAGATTCTTTAGGTTAGGGAATCCTGGTATGTGTCCTAAAAGGTTTATTTTGAAGGTGTAGCAGGTTGCAAGCTGCATTCATCAGGCCACTATTCTTGGGTTAGCTGAGCTGGCCTTTCAGCTGAAATACCTCATCTGCTACATCTGTGGGGCTCAGATACTCAAACCATGTAATGGCTTCATTGCTTGGATAATAATTCCCTTTTATCTCGTGGGGGAAGGCAACTGGGGTTTGACCTATTTTCTGCTTATCTGCCTTGCAGCTTGGCGCTATGTAGGAGCAACGGGAGGTTTCCTTTTCATTGCCATTCAGCTCATCCTGCTTGTTGAGTTTGCACACAAGTGGAATAAAAACTGGTATGTGTTGGGCAAGTAGCTATTTGTATAATATTCTGGGGAACTCCTAAATGAGACATCCATTGGAATAAAGAATTCAAAATAGTGTGGATGCAGTTTCTGAGAAGACGCTTTAATACCTGTATTTAGAGGTGTGCATCTCTTCTTCACCTGCTTTCTGCTTTCCCTGATGGAGATGTTTCTTCCTTATTTGTTTCTACCCTTTGCTGTTTCATTCTTGCCCTAAATTGTTCTGCTTTCCACTGAGTAGTTGTATGCAAAACCTCTCGTTTTAGAAATTCAGTTCTACATGAAAACACACCTGCTAAGGCGCAGGACTATGTATGAAAATAAAACTGGATTGCAAAACATAGCTGTGAGACTGTGTATAGCGATATAAACTGGTAAATCCTGTATTTTGGTTTGAGACTAATATACATCAAATGACTTTTTTTTTTTTTTAAACATGAAAGTTGGTGTTTTTCCTACCTTCATCTGACTATGCAAGATTCTGTTAACAACCTTCTTACACGATGTTTTGGCATTGATTTAAATTCTAGTGTGAGTACATTCAATATCACCTTCTTATCTCTTAGCCTCTCATCACGCATCAAAATACTTAAATTGTTCCCCCATGTATTTGTATGAATTTATGCTTTTTTCTTCCCCTTTCTTTTCTCCTGTTTCTTCTAGTCTGTTCCTCTACAACCTTTGCTACCCTCTTTCATTCCAGTTAGCGTACTGACTAATAAGAAAGGTTTTAGCAGATTCTTGGACTTTTTAAGATATGTTTCCATGGAAGAGGAGACGGGAGCTCCTTATACCATAGCTGTTTTTACTGGTAATTGCTCCAGCTGCTTTTCTGTGGGTGAGAGATTTCCAGCAGCAGCATTTAACTTTGGCACTGTTTACATTATACAGTCTTATTAGACAGCAATACATGCGCTCTCTTTGTGCTTGATAATTAGTGCATCCCTCACTAGAATAGTCTGGGTTTTTTGGGGGAGGGGTTTTGATCTGTAAAGGGAGGGGAGAAAGAGATAAGGCGCTTGTCCTTATCTCCGCAGGACGGCTGGCGCGAATCACAAGCAGCTCTGGAACGGTTTGCTGGCTCTGGTCACGCTGGTCCTGTACACGATCGCTGTGGCGGCCCTGATCGTCATGGCCATCTTCTACACGCGCCCCGAGGGCTGCACGTACAACAAGATCCTCCTCGGTGTTAACGGTGGCCTGTGCTTCTTTGTGTCGCTGGTGGCCATATCACCCTGTGTCCAGGACCGTGAGTGTGCCACCCTCTTTACCTCTGGGGTTTGCTGATACCTTTACTGTTCACATACTTTGAGACATGCCCCATATTTGGGGCAAAAAGTCTAATGCGCAGATCTGACGTTTAGATTTGGTGTCATTCTTACCCTTATCTCCTTATCTCCACTGTGATGTAGTATTGCTTGTCATCAGTACAGCTGCTAAAACTGGAGATGTGAGATGTTTTGAGCATGCCGTCAGACAGCCTGTAAATAAGGCTCACTTGCTGAGGGCTGGCAATGCATTGGGGAACTTACACATTCCTTAGGCTATGGTAACTGCTGAGGTAATAGCTCTCCAGCCCATTCAGTTCTTACATTTACTTTCGACTGCTTGTGATTTACTGTCTGTAAAGTTTGGGCATGCAGATGAGTCGACAGAAGTCAGAAATCTTGGTCTTGGTCTTGTATATCATGGTTTTCCAGAATATTTTATGTGTGCTGTTAGTATCTATCAATCATTGGGCCAGGAAATAGGAGTAATTTCAGTGGTTCCAAAACAGATTTTACAGGCCAATAAAACTATAATGGCAGCCTGTCAGTAGTTTCTGGAAAGCTGACATTTTTGGCTAGAGCAGAGGGGTGATGCTTTACTTACGTGGAAGTCTTAATGCCTTTCTAAAACAGCTACTAGAACTAAATGACAAACTCTTTTCTCTTTAGCCCCCAGACAAAATGCATCTGAGGTGCTTGAAATAGAACATAAAAGATATTCTCCTCTTTCAAAAGGTTTTAGTGTAATGTTTTTTAAATATTTGAATTTCCCTTTCAGTTTGTTAAAATGTCTACAAAAATTGTCTCTTTCCCTCTTTCTACTAAAGGCCAACCCCATTCTGGTTTGCTGCAGTCAGGAATCATCAGCTGCTACGTCATGTACCTCACTTTCTCAGCATTATCCAGCAAGCCTCCAGAAACCAGTAAGTTCTCTAGTGCTTTATTTAAATCCTTTGAGACATGCCAAGTATTAAAAGTGAAAAGGTCTTTAGCAAGCCTTAATTCTCACGAATTTAAGAGTGCTGGTTTTGAGCTGCTTTAGTCTATGAATGAGAAATTGCTAATAATAAAAAATCCATGCAGCATGAGAAACCATGCAGTTGGCCTCCTCCATATATCTTAAATGCTTTGGTGTAGGGGAACTTAACTCACATCAGGAAGGCTGGATCCGGCACACCAGAGCCGTTCCGGCCTCCTTCCTAATGACAGCTTACCTGGAGTCCTGTCACTTGTGCAGCAAGTGCACGTCCTTACCTAACAGGGTGTGACTAAGTATGTAACAGGTCTGATCACACGATGGGGAAAGAGATGGAACAAACAGTTCTTGATTGCCTCTAGAAGGAGGGTGGGTGGCCAGTGCCATCCAAAAGATTGGCCACCTCTGGCTAGTAGGTCTTTTGCACGCACTCCAGTGGCTTTACTCTGTGCTTGCCATGCTGGCTGCCAGAGGTGACACTGAAATAATTTTTTATCTTCTAATTGGTATGCTAGGTAGAGTTAGCTCTGAGTTCTGTATGAAAGAGAGACTTGAGTACTGCTTATCTTTCATTTTGAGAGTGAAAAATCATGAGAAATGTTTTGGAGTTAGGTTGCAGTTGTTTAAGATGTCACTGCTTGCAACCACAGCTCCTGTACTCCATGTGTGTTCTTACCATTTGCGCTACAAGCCAGAACAGAGAATTCTGCAGAGTTTTGAGTTTTGATGCTGCAGAAACATAACCAGCTTTTAACAGCTTCCTTTTCCCAGCTAACCATTATATTCACCTGTTTGGATGGAGAACATTCCTTTTGCTTATGGAAGGGTTTCCTGATTCGTATCAGTAGTGCTAAAATCTCTTCTTTATTAGCTTTTAGTGTTGAATAATGATCTCATAAGCAGTGTCTTTCAGTGAATATAAAATGATTTAAATGATACTTGAATTACTTCTAAGACTTGACACTTTAAAAAGGAGGGAGGAAACAATGATAAATTAAATTAAGTGATGGGTTTCAGGGCAATTTTATACTTGCAACAGTGCAAGCCTTCAGCAGGTCATTGCGCTGGCTGTGCTGGTGCAAGGCTAATGTATTTGCAAGAGTTGACATCATGCACTCTGTCAGACTCCCTGTTTCCAGAGGTGCTCTGCCTTGCCTTAGATGCAGGCCAGAGAGTTCTCCTGGTTTTCATTGTCTCTTGAAGACACTTCTGTTTTTGTAATACTAGCCTGCGCACACGCTGATGGTCGAGAGAGTGTGTGGGGAGCCAGCACTCACTGAGGTCTTCCCATGTCCTGGAGGTTCAGATGTAGCACATACCTCTTGGTTTATTCTTCAAGTAGGCACCTTTAAGGCACCTTCAGCCATCTCACAAACTGGTGCACAGGGAATGCTGTTTACCAGCATTTGTTTGTGATATCTGAAAAACACAGTTCCAAAATGATTTTAAAAGCCATAGGCAAACAAGAAAAAATCTGTTCAATGTGTGCTTATCCTCCTGTGACTTTGCTTTTTGCTGGGAGATAAGGTGGGAGGTGATTTCATGAAGTATCCTGCCTTGCTGCCAGGGCGTGCATGATAGACAAGTGGGAGACTCCACATATCTGCAGACAAAGCATTCCTTAGTCTTACCCTCCTTCATTTACACCTACATCCATCCTGTCCCTGTCGTGCTGATAAAGCCCTTCATGCAGCTCTGCAGGCAACAAGGGCAGGGGTCCTGGCTCCAGGTTTATCGTTAACCTGGTGTAGTCTTTGCTGCATTTTTGCCCCCTGGCCTTACACAAAGTTGTGCTGCTGCAGTGGAGTTAGAGGGTGGCTGCTGGAAGGGAGGAGGAGGTGGGGGCACAGTTTGCTTAAATAGCATGAGTTCAGAAAGCTCTTGGTTGATATAAAGTACAGCAGTAGTCACCTGCTTTCGGGGTGAGGCTGGAGGCTGCTACTTTGCCCCAAAGCAGACACCAAAAAGCTGAATGCATCTTTGAACGTAAAAGACTAAACTGGTTTCCTTTCAGGAACCTCAGAGCTGTATTTGACTAGATATTAAAATAAAATCTTGACTGTAGCCAATGCAGCTCTGTTTATTTGGTCTTCTGCATATCAGTCTAAGAACAGAGCAAGCAAACACTGCAATTTTACTTTCCACTGAGTATGAATTTCATAACTGTCCTCAAAGATCCCTGCTGAATGGTTTTAAAGAGGATGGGCTTCAGACCATAAATATCTCAGCGTTATGTGGCCTTGTGGTGAAGTCCTGGGAAACTTTCAACTTCTTGTTAGCTTAGTTCACATGTTTTTTGCATATGTTTGTCTGGTCTGACAAGCAGAAAACTTCAGTGCCCTGCTAACTTGCATTTTGTCCTGCCTGAAACACAGAATCTGCCCGGACAGGCATACAGGGTTTGTTTGTTTGATCCTCCTAAAAGAAAGAAGGAATTGACTTGCATGTCCTTATCTAATGTCTAAACTAATAAAATTATATTGCTGAAAACCTTTAGTCTGTGAACGCTTTTGAAATACAATGAAATGAAGTTCAGTAACTTTTTTGTTTGTTTTTGTTTTGTTTTTGTGAAGTCTTGGATGAAAACAATGAGAACATCACAATCTGTGTACCTGAATTTAGCCAGGGGCTGCACAGAGATGAAAATCTTGTCACTGGCCTGGGTACTACCATTCTTTTTGGCTGCATTTTATATTCTTGGTAAGTCTGGACTTTGCATTTACCTCACTGTAAGTGGAATATCACGGTGACTCTAATGAAGGCTTATTGTAAGCCTGATGCTAATGAAGTAATGTCTACAAATAGCACAGAATGGAGCTGGAACATTCATATTGCTGCTTAGATGTTTTTTGCAAAACAGAGGAGCTCCTAATCTAAAGAAACTAGAAAGGGCTCTCCTCCCACCCCAACAACTGCAGTCACACAAGCAAGTGACTTCCAGCACCTGAAATACTCAGAGTGCTGGTTGGTAATTCACTCCTGAAAGCAGCCTGCTGTCAGTGAGCTGTTATTTCCCTAGCAAAACTTTCATGTTGAAACCTTCTATTAAGTGCTGACCCAGAAGTGGTAGCTGGAAAGTTAATATAAAAGCACCAGTTGTGCACAGAGGAGGAGTTCTGTTCGGAAGAGCAGGTTGGAACGCTTCCCTGTCGTCCCTGGCGTTTGCTGGTGATAAATTCAGCACGTTTCAGGAGTGACCTACTTTCAAGCTTGTGTTTGAGTCTGAGCCAGCCAGTGGCTGTCTGTCAAGTGGGTTTCTGCTGGTGCAGAACTAACTTTTCATGTGCTGAGCATTTGATGCTATATCTGGGCAAGTGCTTAGCTCAAAAGTGAGAGTAGACTGCTATATTTCCTGAGGTAGTGAAAAATCACCCTTTTAGGCTTATCACTGAGCTGTTGGTTTTGACCCTGGCTTCTTTTGCTCCTAGCTTGACTTCAACCACACGTGCAAGCTCTGAAGCATTGAGAGGCATCTATGCAACAGCTGACGCTGAGGTGAGTTCTTGTTTTCTCCCACGAGATTTCTGTGCAGACTTCCTTGTAGGATTTTCCTTCTGTTGTTTTTATGACCAACTAAACTGTGATCAGGTAGAAGCAAAAGCGTGTTCACAGCAGGTGTATTATTTGCCTCTAGGTATGAAATTCCAGAATACTTGGTGAGTCCATGCTGGTCCATCTGCAGCTCTTGGATGTGCCGTTATGAACAGAAATAATCTTCCCCTTTCTGTCATTTAAGAGAAAATCTGCTGGGCACTAAGAAACTGCAAGGAACTAAGAAGTGTGGGGCATTTTTATTCGGACATTTTAAATGAAGACTGTGTTTTAACAGCAGTGTTAGTGCTTTTGATCACAGTGTTTTATCTGCTATTTTTACTTCCGCACATAATTTTTATATTATACCTTACATTTCTTTTTACCTGCAATTTCACCTCAGATTATCTTTCTTGTCCCTGTTTTCTTGACATCGCTCGGTACCCGCTGGAACCGGAGTGTTTGGAGCTGCTGGCTGCTGCGCGTGGTCTGTTTGCAGAGGAGGTTGAGCTCTCCATTGCAGCCCTTGCTGAGGGGATTATTTCTGGACCATTTGGTTTTAAAGAGCTGTACAAGAGCTGTCGAGTGCCAATATAAAGAAATGACTGACAAAGAGCAACTAATTGCATTCTGATTGTCCTCTCGCTGATAAAGGGCCTTTGTCTCTGCCCCAGAAATGTAAACACAATTCTGCAGTTGCTGGTATTAGTCAGAAAGGCTTTCTGTGTCCAAGCTTAGTCACTGAGCAGCTAGTTGTACCTGTGCCAGCGTTGCTGACTGCATCACTGTAAGGACTAAGACTTAATTTCTGATAAAAGAAACTAAGTTTATTGGGGGAACCTAGCAATGCTTCAGAAACCTGATAAGCTGAAGGGAAACTAAACTCAATGCTGCGATCAGCGTAACTGTAGAAAGAAGGTGTTAATCTATGGAAACATGAAAAAAAAATTTCTTTAAATTGTCAGCCAATCTGTTAGTATTTTGGCTTGTAATTAATTTGTGAGCCTGGTAAGAATATGTAATCATAGATATGCACAAGAAAAAACAATAATTCTGTTGGAAGTTGAAACTTAAAAGCCTATTATACTTTTTTTTGGATACATTATCAGAACCCAAGAAAAATAAACCTCGAAGTAGAATTCTATCAGGAGAGTGATGTTGGTGATGTGGTACAGAAAGTGCTGACTTGTACTGAGGTCTGCTGCAGAAAATGCACTTAGTTACATATTTATTGGACTGTCAGCACTTTTTTTCTCATTTATAATACCACTCAACACAAGAAGTATCAAACCCATCAGTGAACAATTCCAGCTTTTCTTTTTTTTTCTATTAGTTAAAAAAAAAGGCACATTTAAATGAAGAGTTAACAATCTATTATTTATACTCAGGCTGGCTCCATTGCAATACAAATGACTACATATCAGACTTATGATTTTGCAAATGATGTCCACCCCATACAACAGAGTATTAATTTGCATCTTCATTTCAGTTCCGAATTTTTATTTTCTAAGCATATAAGATGCTAATCTAAGGATGTATATCCCCTCTGAAGTATAAATGTGCAGCCATTTTATTGTAGCTTTTCAAGCAGTTTTTCATAGCTTGCTTGTGCTGTATTACTGCAACCAGAGCTTCGTGTTCAATTATGTAAAATGTCTCAGTAGAGTCACTGTTGCAGAGTGATTAATTTGCGCCAAAGCTTACTGAGTAGTTTTTTCCAAAGCTGAGAAACTGCTGTTGTGAACTACTTGGCTCATCCTTCTTTGAGTTTTGTGTTGCTTGGAAGAATAAAGTAGATTTTTCTAAGCTAATGTCTGCAGTTTAGAGACCTTCTTCCCCAGCCGTTTTGTTTCTTGGTTGTTTGGCACCACTTACACTGGCTGTTGTTTCTCTCACAGGTAGCTCGTTGCTGCTTTTGCTGTGTGCCCGATGGAGATGGTAATTACCTGTTCACTGCCCAGCTCACCACCCACCAGCTGGTGGCTTTCAGAACAAACCAGGGAAAATGCAGATGGAGAGATTCCTCTGTCCTAATTCAGTAGTGTATTGAGCAGCTGATTTACTCGAGCAAAACATTACAGAAGGAAGGGAAGTGAGACAAAAATACTGTTTTAAAACAGCAAGCTAGTTGTTAATTTCTTAAACGAAAGCTGTTTAGTATAACCTGCAGAGGAATCTCTGCTCCTTGCATGTATGTACTGTGACTATCAGGTTTGTGGGGTCAGCTGCTCTGTGGCTCCTCCTCCAAAGTGTCCTACAGGTAGACTCTTTAAAATGCTCCATGTACTCAAAAGCATCTTGTAGATCAGGAACTTGATATAGTGCAGCATTTCAGTAGCAGTCTCATTTATTTTAATAAAATCTGAGGTCCATACCCTCAGGGCAAGAAGGTGTTCAAGTGCAGCTCTGTACCAGGCTTTGCTAAATCATACCAAAGACTTTTTTGCTTATGTCTCTTCTATGTTTCATGAAACCAGCTGCTGTTTGCTGTTCTCGTTACATTTTCAAATTTTTTTTCATTGTTGTTTCCCATCTCTTACAGCTGATGCTGAGGAACACACTGAAAAAAGAGGAGGCCAGACTGTAATATATGATGAAAAGAAAGGCACAGTGTACAGTTACTCCTACTTCCACTTCGTTTTCTTCTTGGCTTCGCTCTATGTGATGATGACAGTAACTCACTGGTTCCAGTAAGTATATTTCTTTAAGGCCGAGAAATTAATGTCTGTTAAGAGAGGGGAGATACGAATGGGAATTTCTACCATTAGATGAGTGTCTCCTCTCTTAGAATGGGAGGCTGGCAGAATGGATCCAAATCTCTCCTAGGGGACTCCTGAGCAAGGTTTTGTTGCAAAAAACTCTGCTCCCCAGCTTCAGGTCTGAGTTAAATTACTTGAAGTCTGTGACCCCCTCAGGAAGGGAGAGGGTACTTCAGGCTGTGATGTGAATAGACTTATATGGTGAATTTACTGCTTTTTTTCTTTCTTTCTTTCTTTCTTTTTTTTTCTTTAACAGTTATGAAAGTGCTCAGATTGAAAATTTCTTCACTGAGACCTGGTCCATCTTCTGGATTAAGATGGTCTCCTGTTGGGTTTGTGTCTTTCTGTATTTATGGACTCTAATTGCTCCACTCTGTTGCCCAACGAGACAGTTCTCAGTATGAAGACTCAGAAGGTCCTTTTTCTTTTTTTCTTTTTTCCCTGTTTTTCTGTTACAAATAAAGTACAGCAGTCACCCTATAATGAGGAAATACCCACTGCCAATTTCCATAATGTACTAGTTTATAACTAATAGTTGATGAGTTTTTTTTAACTTTTTCTAATTGTCATGAACAAACAGGGTCCCAGGGAATGTGTCTGTTCAAAGATTTTTGTAACACTGATGTGTAGAGTGTGGGAATCACAATTATTGCATAAACTGGAATAAGTGAAATGTTTTTAGAATAACTGACAATCCTTCTCCGACTTCACTTGCAAGAAAACAAAACAAAAAAAGGTGGAAATGTATATTCTTCCTTCCTGGGAATGTTGGGTATCTTCTAGCAAATATGCATTCCTTTTTCTACTCTTTTATTAACTGTGTCTTTTACAGCAATTGCAGTGATAGTTTGGACTGCTGTTTTGTACAGCATATAACCCTTAAGTAGTCTCCAGATTTTTTTCCCCAAAAATGTACCTAAATACTTTTATAGAAATAGAGAATATGTAAGAATTTGACTGCCAAAGCATCTACTAAAAATTGTTTAACTAAATGTTAAATATATTAAGTTATTACAAACCTAGTATGAAAAAGGAATGTACCAATGATAACAGAGTATTTATGCTATTATAACTTTTAAAAAGCACCTGAATATTTTATGTAAATCCAAAATGGTCCAATTATTAACAGAAGGAGTGTTTTGCACACAGAAAATCTTAAACTCTTAATTCTGACTGGTTTTGCTTTGCCAGATGGTTTATCTGCAAGCTGTGTTCTGTGCAGGATCTGAGGTACGGTACATTCTCTAGTCAGAGTATTTGCTGTTGCAGGAATGCTCGTTACAGGAACTGCCCCTTGCTGATCACGTTAAAGGTGAAGTGCTCAGTTACTGCTGTAACCTGCTGTTTCAACTTGTATCTAAAGATTTCCCAGGCTCTTCCCTTCTGTTTCCAGTACCAGTTTTATAATATTTAAAAATGCAGTGATAGTCAGAAAAAGAACTTCAGTGTGTTTTTCCCCCTTTTCTGCCTGTGTGTTGGTTGGAAAATGATCTTTCTCACTTTATATTTTTATACTTCTCTGTTGATGTTAATCCAGTTTTGCTATGGGAATGGGAGTTAGCCAAGCAATCCGTTAGTAGAGACCAAACTTCTTTTGGAGAGCTTATGTTCCAAGCAGAGGGATAAGTGGTCAAAAGAAAATAAAACCAAAAAACACAGATGTGGTAGCAGCTGACTTAATAAAAATGGCTGACTTGACAATATTAAATCCCACCATGTCACTTTTGTTTGCTCTAAGTAGATGAGTTGCTGGCAGAACAACACCTCAGACATTTTAAATGCTGTGTAAGGTTGAACCCACTTTAGATATCCGCATCCCTGTGGGATAGACTTGTGACTTCTGTTAGTCTTGGAGTTCTTTCTCTCTCTCAAAACCACAAAATATTCAGGATATAAATCAACTTATGTAGCATTTCTTAAATACAGTTGAGCCTTAAATCTTCATCCAGTGCTTTCTACAAAATACAGAAAAGCACAGCACAGAGGCCGATGAGGTGGCCAAAATATTCACGTGTCTTACTTGTTCTGTTGCAGCATTGGATAGCTATGCACATCGGGTGAAAACCCTTAATGTATGAAACACCGATGGTGCTGCTGTGCTGCTGCCGTCTTTAACCTATCTTGTGGGGTCCTGTCCTGCCCTATGGAGACCTCTCTCGAGCTGTGATCTTCCCAGTTCGAGCACTTGTTTAGCGCCTTTTTTTTTTTCTTTTTTTCTGAAGTTTTAATCTTGCTAAGAGTTCTGCTAATGCAAGGACCTATCTCTGTGTCTCTGGCTACCTTTGGAGTCCAGCCACACAGATCTCTTGCAGCAGAAGGGCCTGTGTTGGTGCATGAGCAAACGAGAACTGCTGGTCTGCCCCATCTCTAAGGTGAGAGCTTATGCACTGGGCACTGCAAAGGAACAGCAGTCTCACCTAACTCGTAGCAGTTATTCCAGCAAATGATTCCAATTCGGCGTTAGAACTGCAGCCGAGATAGCCCACCTGCTCCCCAGGTAAATGCTCTTCCCTTATGGACAGAGCCGTGCAGGAGCTGCCTTCCAGTCACAAGTATCTTGTGATACAAGACACCAAGCATATTTTATTAAAATTAAAACTTTTTTAAAAAAAATAATAGCACAATCTGTGTGTGAGCAAGGAGCCCTACAGAAGAAGGGCATTGCTATGTTAAAGTTGCAGGGGAGGGAATGGTGTAACGCTCTCTCGGTGACTAATAACAAGTGTCTTGGTCGCAAATGTGGATGATCTGAGTACGTATCTTAGTCAATGTGTGGTTTTCTCTGTTTACAAAGATGGTGACTTTGTGTAGGTAGTACCTGCCAACATAAAATCATTGTACAATTCCTTGTGCTCATTTCTTATAGTTGCTGTTTAGGGAAATAACCATTTTTTAATGCAGGAAATAAGATCAGAAGAGAAAACTCCAGTGAGGCATGAATCTGTTCTTCTTGCACAGCTCTCGCGTCACTGAGTTACTTCATCTTTCCACCCTCTTGCTATTGTCCTTAAATATCAGGGTCTGCACATGCACCTAGGATGGGCCCGGGGTGGCGCAGGGCTCCTTCTTGCTCTGCTTCTAAGCTAGTTCTGTGGGAGAAGACTCCAAAAAAACTTTCAGTGGGAGCTGGCCGTCCGCACAGAGGACGGATCCAGCCATGGACCTGGGGCCTTTCTGAGGAGCCGGGATTTTGAGTGCCTTGGTGTGCAAACCCTTCCTTTCCTCAGCAAGGGGGGCTTCCTGCAGGGCTGGCATACACTGCAGCCTTGGCATTGCTTGTAAAATCTGTACTGTGAAATTCCCACCTGCAAGTGCTTCACAAAATCCCAGGCTAGGATTTCTGAGATTCAAGTGTCCAGTTCATAGGCTGTAAACAGCTCGCACAAATGGACTATTTTCTTTCCAAGTGCCTCCACAGGGGCTGCCCTCCGGATCTGGGTCCCCGGAGCCTGCGCACGGTGAACCGCGGCGCGGGGCTGGCTCGTCACGCAGCTTGGCAGGGCACGGTGGGCTGGGGAGCACACGGTCAGTCTGATGTTGGAGGAAACAACCGCGAGCAGTTGCTGCTTGCGTGTCCCCTGTGCACGTGTTCACGCGCAGGTCTCCGCGCAGCTCAGCGTGCCTGGCCACACACGGACACGTATGCACCATCACTGCTGCTCGGGGGCTTCTGTGCCCTCCTGTTCACAAGCTGTGTGGGTTGGATTTAAAGATGGGAAGACTAGAGAACATGCCGTGGTTTCCTCTAGTTTAACTAGAATTTGAACTCATGTGGTAGTTGAATTGTCTCCTGGAGGTGCAGAGGGTGCTGGCAGAGATTAGTTCTGCCAGAAGGACGGAATTATTTTATTGATGGTTTCCTATTTTTTCAAACCGTCCTTTGGAAGAGAAGTTATTTGAGAGCTCGCTGCTGCACTTGTGCCTGAGACTTTCTCAAAAAGGCAACTGAGAGTCCAAATTATTATTGCTGTGTTCTGGGGTAAAAGCAAGGGCACGAACTCGGAGAGCAAGCCTCCGAACCCAAGCTCCTGCCCAGACAACTGAGACCATGAACTCTTATGAAGAACACGTGGGAAACAGGCAGATGTGCTTTTCTGATGTTTACCACCCGGTTCCTCAGTGTGTGCAGGCCACCCTTGCAGGTGGATGCCAGCTAAGGAACTGCACTGTGACTGCTGATCAGAGTCAGGCCTAGGTGACACTTTCAACTTCGAACTTGAAGAGTTTCCATGTGTTTTGAAAAGTTTATACTTAAGCCAGCTAGTTCAATAAATCCTTGCTGGATGTGCCACTGTCTTCTGAAACGGGTAATTCAGTGTTGCTAATATATATGTAGTCCCAGGGCATGTCCCTTGCAGAAACATGAACACTGCATGTTTATTTATTTATTTATTTTATGGTTTAGCACCTTAGCCACCCTACTTGCAAAATAGCTGGTTTCTAACAATTTTCTATGTCTAACAATTTTCTATTTTTGAAAAATGCATCAGGAGACTCTGGAAACTCAAGTTATCACTGCTTTAACCTTAGCCAGCTGCCCACAGTGTTATGGGGATCTCTGAGCTGATTGGCAACAAAATGATTCACTGTTTTATATCATGCTATGAATGATTTGTGCTATGAACAACTTAAGCTTTTCCTCTAAATAAGTTTGTGAAACAAAATATTATGAGATTATGTATAAATAGATGAGCAAAACTTTCTGCAGTTTTGTCTTCTGAGCCTTAAAAGCAATTGTGTATCTTTTCCTTTCAGTCCCTATCCCTTCATTTTATTTGCCTTTTCCCCCTGGGTTTGTTTTTCAAAAGGCACTGTAAACCTGCCAAGGTCACATTCTGTTCCCTGTCGACTGGGGGCTGTCTTCAGTGATAGGAACTTCCTTGCGATCTGTAGAAGATCTTTTCCTTTTTACAGAAGGACCTACAGCGCTGAAGGAAAGTTGAGGATCATGGTTTCATATTTAGATTGGTCCTTTCTCTATAAAAACTCTTATCTGAAATGGTCTGGTCCTCCTTTTCTGCATTTTTTTTTCTGGGAGGAAAACACATAATCAGTGCAGTTAAATTTTATTTTCCGTGTGCTCAATTTTGTAAACACTCGTTGGAACTGAGTGTTTCACATGACTGTAGAAGGGAGTTCTGGGGGTCAAGGGCTTAGAAAGTTTTGGCTCTTCGTACTCGTAGCAGGATTTGGAGCTCAGGAACTGATACTGCCGTCTCAAGGGCATCCCGCCTGCATGTCCCAGCCTGAGTGCAGAGATATGCAGCGCAGTGTTAGCAACAGGAATTCTGGACTCAAGCCAGTGACCGGCATGGTGGCCACTTTGTAGTGCCCGAAGAAATTTTGTAGTTTTCAATTCATTTTGCTTCTTTCATGTCTGGTTTAGAATGGTTTCACACTTAGTAATATATAATTTTTTCAAAAAATAGTTTGAATTT